>NW_007730041.1:192244-200553 GCF_000696425.1 Galeopterus variegatus
CCGCCCCGGCCCAGGGCCGGGGCCGGCAATGGGGTCGCATCCCTCGGTGTTGCTCCCGCACCTCGCTCAGCCAGTGAGCGGCTGGTCTGTATGTGGGATCCGAACCCTCGGCGGGAGCGCCGCTGCGCTCCCAAGCGGTGCACTGTAGCAGTGCGCCACTGGGCCGGCCTAGGGCTCTTTTAAAACACAAAGTGAAGAAACATAAGGAGAGGAAAAAGCAATCCAGAATTTCCCTTGAGTGGTCAGGATTTTGATTCTTAAATCAAGGCCCACTTTTGCTCCTTTTATAAAAAAAGAAAATAATAAAAGGAAAGTTATCTAAGGATTTCTTCTCTTAGAAGAGAAACTAATGGGCTAAAATGGACTCCAGATGATGTCCAGGGATCTCCTAAAGACACGAGCATCAATTTACCAAGATAACAAATTCCTGTCCAGTTTGTAGGTAGTAGCCAGCAGACTTTTGTACCACAAATCCAATATCAGTCACTGGGGGCCAGCCAATGATCTGTTTCTGACCAAGATACCCTTATGAGTTTGTCAAATATTTTATAACATTTTGATGCTGCTCATCAAAATTTGTTACCAAACAAAAATTTGCAGTATTGTGATCATTAAGTATATCTAAAACAAGAGAAATAGTATGTTTTACTTGTAAGGTCTGTAAAAGTGAGATAGCATGCAGATAATATACCATTGTTTCCTAGTTCTCTAATAAGTTCTATTTCTGTTAAAAGTTGGTTACAAAAACTAGTTCTCACATAAAGTTCCTGAATATTGTTTCAGTGGAGATTAAGAACCTCCTCTTCCAGGGTTGACCTTATAGGGGTTTTGGATTTCTATCTGACCTATTATGGAGTTGTCATCTGAAAAGTCACCTAGTCGTAGAGTCCAGTTACCCAGGAAACTAACTGATTCATTACAAGGAAGTGGAACCAAGGGAATCTGGGTGGCTATCAAAGAAAAACATGTACAAAAATATATACAAAATAATTTTGGTTGTATGCTTTAGCGAGATCACAAATAAATAACAAGGTATTAGCTATACCAATGAATGATTAAGTATTCAAAGAGCAATAGTAGAGTCCAGTTACCCAGGAAACTAACTGATTCATTAGAAGGAAGTGGAACCAAGGGAATCTGGGTGGCTATCAAAGAAAAACATGTACAAAAATATATACAAAATAATTTTGGTTGTATGCTTTAGCGATATCACAAATAAATAACAAGGTATTAGCTATACCAATGAATGATTAAGTATTCAAAGAGCAATATTAAGAATAGGGTAATATAGATAACAGTTATAAGAAGTCTTAAATAAGGGGGAAGAGAGAAGAAAATAACAAAAATAAAGCACCGAAGAATGCAATCAAAGTAAGGTGATCAGTCTTTGTATTCTATGGATCTTAGGTGGAAGATCTCTCTCTCATGTGGTCAGAGGTCTTGAGTGGAAGTTGTCGCTTTCAGAAGACTGTCTGCTTCTAGAGGATTTCTAAAAATCCTCAGCTTGAGGTCTTCCATAAATTCAAGAATGGATTATGCCTCTTTAATTGAGAAAAATGAATCCAAAGATCAAACCTTAGGAGTTAGTTGTACTGCTGTGCTAATTGCTAACAATACCTGATAAGGATCTTTCCAGTGGGGTTCCAGAGCTGTCTTTCTCTGATGTCTTCTCCAGCTGTCTTTCTCTGGGTTTTAGGACATGCAAGGGTTGTTAAGGATATTGTTGAGCAAAGTCTCCTCATATCCATTGATGATAAGACTGGATGTAATGCATGAATTCCTTGCAATATTTGGCCATGTCTGCTTGCAATAGTGTACAATTTAGAATATAGAATTTAGAGTTTGGGATTCATCTAGGAACAGGGCTGGCCTGCCTGTTACTAATTCTTATAGGAAAGTTGATGAACTCCAGAAGGATTCAATGTCATTGGCATTAAATTCAATACCTTGGGCCGTAGTAGTTAAGAGTCTCTGAGAATTTTGCTAATTTGATTTTCAGAATTAACATTTGTTCTCTCTTCGTTTCCTGAAGACTGGTGGTGATATAGACAGTGATGTTTCTCAGTAAGTGGCAGGACTTTGCAAAACTGTTTAGTAATAAGCCAAGTAAAATGGGTACCTCTGTTACTACAGAGAAAGATCAGAATTCCCCAGGTTAGGAATACAAAATCAAGTCATTTTTGCTGTTAGAGTAGTTCTCTGTCAAGGAAAGGCTTCATTAAGTTAATCCCCCAATAAAGCAAACAATGATCAAAACATGTTCAAAACCCATTGTTGAGCTCATAGCAGGGCTGATGCACCATCAGGGCCCAGCAGCTCTGTAGAGGCCCACCGGGTGGAGGCAGTGCCACTGCTTGATCCACTGTCAGACAAGTGGTAGCCATGCACCACTGTAGCAGGGCCCAGCAGTTCTGCGGAGGGCCACCAGGTCAGCAGTTGAGCCTGGAGCAAGCCTGCAAGGGTGCAGCCTGGCCCAGCAGCTCTTTAGAGGCCTGCCATGGAGAAGCAAAGCTGCTGCCTGAGTGCTCTCAGTCAGGGAGTAAGTGTACACTGGTGCAGCAGGTCTAGCAGCTCTGTAGAGGGCTGCAGGCCGAAGTGGAGCTACTGTAGGACTGTCTGTGAGGTTGGCATGGGCACATGTGGGCTCAGCAGGCCAGCAGCTTGTGCAGGGCAGATGCATGCAGATGAGGTAGACTTTGCTTATTGGTGGCTTTCCTGCTGAGCAGATCTACCTGTTCTCCTGGGGAGGTAGGGGCTGCTGAGTGGATTCAGTCACTGGGGTCGTGGTCTTTCTATCTGGCCTAGGCTCCAGGCAGTTGGGGTCATGGTCCTGCTGGCACCCATGTAAACGTGATAGAATGAAGTTGGGACCTCTGGATAGAGGGAGTCAGTTTCTATTGGCCCCAAGGTAGGATGCACTCCAGTAGAAAGTTCAGTTTCAAGATGGTGCTCTTTCATAGCCACTTAGGTCAAGAGGCTGGGGGTTGCTCTACCCGGGCTTCTACTGTGAGGTCATGCAACTGCACAAACTCCCAGCTTCTGTGAGGATTGGGGGACTCTCCTGTGACAGGGATTGCTGGCGTTTGTGGCAGCAGTGGAAACAGATGGGGTTTTTCCAGCTTACTTTCTCTCCGCCCTGCCCCAAGCAGGGTGAGAGAGGCAGAGGCAGAATGTTTTGCTCTACTGTCTATGGTGCTATTCAGGTCTTCCTTGTTCCACAAGTACTTCGTTACTCCCCTGGTGTTCTGCAACATATTTCTTCAGTCATTCTGGTCAAGATATAGTTGTTTATTTGTTGTTTTGGTTTCTTTGAGTGAGGGGCTGGGAGAGGCCAAGCACCAGACACCTCTAGTTGTCCATCTTGCTTTGTATTGTCTGGAGATTCTCATATGTGATTCTTATTTGAACAAAATATAAAATAAGTAAAACAAAAGCTTCGAGTTTTTAGCTATATAAAAACCAAACTGACTTTCCCCTTTTAATGAATTAAGAGATTTTATTACTTTAGTTTCAAAAAAGTAGAATAATGATTCAGTTGAGTTGCTACTGAAGTAAGGGATTTCCCATGGCTCTATTTTGAAACTGACTTAGCATTGCCTTCCTTTTCAAGGAACTTTTTTATGCCAATTCTTTTATGCCAGTTCTCGAAGACTAGAACATTCATCCCTAGTTTCTAATGGGCTTTTAAGTTTTAAATGATCTTATCTTAAAGACATGTTTACTTGAAGATATTACTATTTTATTGAAAACATTCATTATATAATAGAACAGGGTTTAATGGGACATAGATAAGATAAGTATCATTCATTAAAAATTCTTACTAGAACTATTAAAAGAAAAATTTTATATAAAGTAGTTTAACTGAAGCTCCTGACGTCCTTCGACACTTTGCTTTTTATACTTCATATGTAAAAGTTCCGTAGTCTTATCCTAGTCAATTGAACTTTATGATGTTTAGGTTCCCCCCCAAATGATCTTAACACTCCAAGCAAAGGTTTCAGGAATAGTAAGATTTAAAATTATAATATACTGAACAACTTTTTATTTATGATTCCTCTTATCTTGTACCTCCTCTTTATTCATGTATTTTAATACCCATACATAAATGTCAGATATTCAGTTTTTGCCAGCACCATTTTAATGTGAATTTAAATATTCTTAAGGAACCTAGCACCCTACCGTCCGGTTTAATGACTATTACCTGAAATGATAGACTCAGTCTATTAAAATCCCTTAGCATTTTAAATATTATAAGTCCTGAGCTTTCATTCTTATTTAAGGAAGCAATAAAATAATTTTCGGTTACATAAGATTTTTGATGTAACAAGCTTGTACCCTGTAAATTTGATGTACTGCCCAAATTCAGGCTTACATATAAGCAGAGCAAGTATTTACCTTTTTAGTATATTTTGAGATACAATGTAAAATCTACAGGCTTCAAACACCCGCCCTCTCTGGCTCGTCTTGTAAAAGAACATGTTCTCTAGGGTTAAAAATACATACGTTCAAATCTTTGTTTCTCTACTTACTAGCTGTGAGAACTTGGACAAGTGCTCAGTATCTCTGTGTCTCAATTCTATCATCTTTATAATGACGATAATAAGAGTACCTCATGGGTAGTTGAAAAGATTAAACAATGTAATGCTTGGTACAAAGTAATCACTCAATAAATATTAGCTGCTGATTTGTTATTATTACTACTAGTACTACTAGTATTACTATTATTACCATTTTTGTTTAGAGTGAAGGCATTATCTCCAAAAAATACCTGTTTTAATGAAAATCTATTAACTGGTTGGGGTAACCAATTAAGCTTTTGGAATCCATTAATCTTCCTAATCTGGCAGTCACCTCTGATAGCAGAGTTTTAGGAAAATGGATGCGTACAGGACTATTGTAAAGGTATAAGAGAAGGGAAAAGCCTGAAGGAAGGCAGGTCAATGTTGGGTACCGTTTTTAAAAAATTACTCCCTCTTTCTTGAAATAATTATTTTCCATAATATTTTTTTCTCCTTGTAAACTGTTTGCTTTTTCTCCAGCTTCTTAGAAGGCTCCTTTTTTTTAATGGCCAAGTCATTAAATATCAGTGTTATGCAGAGTTCTCTCTTAGCTCTTACCTTCACACTCTGTATTCTGCTTGAGCAAGATTATCTACTCGCAAGGCTTTCAAGTAAACCAAATCTGTAACTCCAGCCCATATATTTTCCCTAAACTTCAGGCTTTTATGTCTAATCATCTATTGTAGATCTCTTCTTGGATGTTCCACAAGTATCTCGTACTTAACATGACCAAAACTAAATTTATAATCTCAATCTTCTTCCCATATCTCAAGGAATGACATCAGTAACCACCTAGTTGTCCAAACCAAAAATCTTTATGATGTTTTTGTACTTAACATGACCAAAACTAAATTTATAATCTCAATCTTCTTCCCATTTCTCAAGGAATGACATCAGTAACCACCTAGTTGTCCAAACCAAAAATCTTTATGATGTTTTTTAATGCCTCTTTGTATAAACATTTTTAGTCTTCTAAAATGCAATTCTAAACATATCATATTCCTTTAATGACTTTAAGTCTTTAATAGTTCCTTATTACTCTTGGATAAAGGCTTAGCTTTTCAAAATTGCTTACAATCTGGCTTCTGCTTACCTTTAGTTTTACTTCTGCTAATTCCACCTTGAATTTGGTGCACCAGTTAAATGAAACTTTCAATTTGCAAATAGTTTCTTCTTTCCCAAAATGTTGATTTCCCATCTCTTCCAAAGCTTAGATAACTCCTACTTATCCCACATTTCCTCTGGGAAGCTTTCAGTCACCTTCCAAATCTGAGCAAAGTTCCCCTCCTTTCTTCTTCTCTACTGCCCTATAGTTTCCTTATTATATTGGAAGCCTACTTGCAGTATAGTACTTTTGTGTCTTCTCTGCTGTCTCTTCTACTTCACTCTGAACTTCTTGCAGTACCTCATCTATCTTCTTCACTGATACTGTTACCAGAATCTAACACAATGACTGTCTCAATAAATGGATTGAGTAGGTGAGTGAGTAAACAAATGAGAGGAAGACCTTGGGCAGGCAGAGCAAGCAAGGGACAGCAAAATATCCTGAGCAAGAAACCAGAATGAGTG
Source organism: Galeopterus variegatus (assembly GCF_000696425.1). Lineage (NCBI taxonomy): Eukaryota > Metazoa > Chordata > Mammalia > Dermoptera > Cynocephalidae > Galeopterus > Galeopterus variegatus. The sequence continues at coordinate 198,373 of NW_007730041.1, forward strand.
AGAGGAGGAAAACAATAAACATTAGCAAAAATACAAATCTGCTTATTAAAAATACTGTTTTTCTTAACTGCTTCTTCTCTTCAAATTATTTCATGTTTCCTCTTTGGCCCTTACTACTGCCATACAGGTTCAGGACCTATTACCACCTTTGCCTTAAGTATATTATCAGACTTTCTGGTTCTAGTCATATGCTCTTCAATCAATCTAGATAGATAGGCCTTCTAGTTAATTTTCTTGCATCTTGCTGTTAAAAACGAAAGTTTTCTCTTTTCTTTTTTTTTCCTTTTTGTCTTTTTTCGTGACCGGCAACGGATCGCAACCCTCAGTGTCGCGCACGTGCCGGACAGGGACCGGCAACAGGATCGCAACCCTCGGTGTTGCACACGCACCTCACTCAGCCAGTGAGCGGCCGGTCTGTATGTGGGATCCAAACCCTCGGTGGGAGCGCCGCCTCGCTCCCAAGCAGCGCACTGTAGCAGTGCGCCACCGGGTCGGCCCAAAAGTTTTCTCTTTTCTTCATGATCACCAGGAAAGAAAATTTTGAAATAATCCTTGGAGAAGTATGCTAATTTCTTGTAGCTCCAATTTTTAGGAATTTTTTTCTAATCCTCTCCTGCTGCAGTCTAATCCCTTATCTTGATTGGCATTCACTGGATCAGGCAAGAGCTGCTTATCATCAGATGGTCTTTCTTTACATAACTAAAGGTAATTAGCAATTTGTTTCCATAAATATTTATTGAGGTACTGTTTATAAGCACTGTCCATCTCAGCTCTCTCATATAATCTCCTAAATAAATTCTCTTTAATACATTCTCATGTAGTTTATTTATTAAATTCCAAAATATTTTTATTTTTTTCATTTGTAAACATAATACTAATTTCCTATGCCGTATTTGCCTTCAGTTTAAATTTGGTCTCACTTGTCTTGTTTTACTAGATTATCACACTTTTATTTATGTGAAAAATTGCAACATTCATTACTTCTAGTCAATCTTTTTACCTTCCTCATTACCAATATGTGGCTAGTATAGCTACAAACAGTAAGTTAATAGATATCAGGATAGGAATTACCAGCCCTGATTTTCTCACTGACATACTGACTTAAAAGCAACTTATGGACCACAATACCTCTATGAGAACTTCAGAAAACAGGTAAGAAGTTCCATTACCCCAAGCAGGTGCAAAGCTGAAACAGCCTTGTTAAAATGTATAAGAAGAGCCTTTTCACTTCATCTGCAATTGCTGCTCTCCCAAGTCAGCACAGCTCAGCATGATCAAGAGAGAACACCTGACTCATGGCTTCTCCTATGGGGGCGTGGGGGGGCTGGGAGGAGAGGAAGAGTAGAACATGCATCTCATAATGGTCCAGCTTTTCAGAAGGCTGTCCAAAAGACTGCTTTCTGCCTTGTTGCCCTGACAGAACCTCCATAGTTTGGATGCCTGGGAACTGATAAAAGCAAAGGAGAGTGGGGATGGCACGGCCTATAATGCCACACACAGATGCCAGCACCTGTCAGAGAAGACAATCAAGAAAGATGCCCAACTCCCTTAGGTGGGAGAGAGAAGAGTGGAGCATGCATGCAGGACTCCAGCTTTTTGAGGCACTGCCCAGTGGACTGGTTTCTGTCTTGCCTTACTGGGGTGGTGACAGGGAGCCAGTATATTATAGATGCCTGAGAGCCACTGAGGATAAAAGAGAATAGGGATGGCTTGCTCCATCATCACTAGAGAGACTGCAGTACTACAAACAAACACCAGAGAGAGCAAGAGGTTACAAACACTTGAAAGAGAAACCTGCAAACTTCTAATTGGGAAATTACATACAGAAGCTCAGAGAAGTCACATCCCCCAAAAAAGTTTTCAGAGACCCTCCAGAATCTCTAGCCAGTCCGATTGAGAAGGGTCTTCCATTTTACAAAACCAGTTCATAAAGACTGGAAGATATGGCTCTTCTCTCAAGTGTATAAAACTCAGTTAAAAAATCACAAGGCACACCAAGATGTAGGAAAACATGGCCCAATCAAAGTGGAAAATAAATCTCTAGAAACCAATCTCAAAGAAATGAAGATCTATGAATACCTCACAGAGAATTTAAAATAATTATCTTTAAAAAGCTCAATGATCTAAAAGAGAACACAGATAGACATCTAAACCAAATGAAGAAAACAGTGCATGAATAAA
>NW_007730041.1:201328-202065 GCF_000696425.1 Galeopterus variegatus
GAGATGGTTCAGCAGCACACTTGATCAAGCTGAAGAAAGAATCAACAAACTCAAAGACAGATCATTTGAAAATATGGAGTCAGAAGCAGAAGAAAAAAATGAAGAAAGCCAAAGGGACTTACAGAATGCTATCAAGTGGACTAATATACATATTATGGGAGTTTCAGAAGGAAAACAGAGAAATGGACACAGAACTTACATGAAGAAAAAGTGGTCAAAAACTTCCCAAATCTGAGGAAAGTAATGTACATCCAAACTCATAAAGCTTACAGGACTACCACTAGGATGAATCCAAAGAGGCTTTCACCAAGACATGTTGTAATCAAACAGTCAAAAAATCAAGGAAAAGAAAATTACAAAAGGAGCAGTAGAAAAGTGACTTTACGTACAAGGGGGCTCCCATAAGAATATCACTGGATATCTCAACTGAAATGTTAGAGGCCAAAAGGAAGTAGGATGATATATGCAAAGTGCTGAAAGAAAAAAGTCTGCCAGTGAAGAATACTATATTCAGCAAAACTGTCCTTCAAGAATGAAGAAGAAATACTTTCCAGATAAACAAAATCTGAGGCAGTTTATTACCACTACACGTGCCTTACCAAATATGGTAAAGGGAGTCCTGCAAGTTGAAATGAAAGGATGTTAGACAGCAACATGAAAGCATATGAAAATATAAAGCTCTCAAGTAAACGTAAATACATAGACAAATACAGAATACTTATAATACTGTAATGGTG
>NW_007730041.1:202962-208066 GCF_000696425.1 Galeopterus variegatus
GTGGTGTGTAAACATTTTTAATTCTGGTATGGAATTTAAAAGACAAAAGCATAAGATATAACTATGGAAGTATGTTAATGGATAAATGATATATAAAGATGTAATTTATGACATCAAAAACAAAGTGAAGGTGGGAAGATGTAAAAAAGTAGAGTTTTTGTGTATGATTGATAGATTATTATAACTATAAGAAGTTTTATGTAAGACCCATGGTAACTACAAAAAAAAAAGACCTGTAGAAAATAAAGAAAAGAAAATGAGGAAGGAATCAAAGCATGTTAATAACACAAAGGAAGGCAGCAAGAGAGGGGAAAAAAGGGATAAGATAAGTGCAAGACAGATGGAAAACAATTAAGAAAATGACAATAGTAAGGCCTTTCCCATCAATAATTACTTTAAATATAAACAGATTAAACTCCTCAGTCAAAAGACAGAGCAACTGAATGGATAAAGCAAACAAATAAACAAAATAAACCCCATAAGATACAACTAACTATATGATGTTAACAAAAGACTCACCTTAGATCTAAAGACACATATAGGCTGAAAGTGAAAGGATGAAAAAGATATTTCATGCAAATCAGAACCAAAAGCAAGAAGGGGTAGCCATACATATATCAGATAAAATAGGCTTTAAGTCAAAAACTGCCTCGAGAGACAATGAAAGACATTATATTGATAAAAGGGCCAATTCTCCAGTAAGATATAATAATTATAAACATATATGCATCTAACAACAGAGCACCAAAACATATGAAGCAAACATTGACAGAATTGAAGGGAGAAATAAACAGTAATGCAATAATAGTAGGAAATTTTAGTACTCCACTTAATAATGATTAGAATGACCAGACAGAATTCTGATCAGTAAGGAAACAGAGAACTTGAACAATACTGTAGACCAGCTGGACTTAACAGACATATACAGACACTGCACCCAACAACAGCGCTTAATAATGATTAGAATGACCAGACAGAATTCTGATCAGTAAGGAAACAGAGAACTTGAACGATACTGTAGACCAGCTGGACTTAACAGACATATACAGACACTGCACCCAACAACAGCAGAGTACACATTCTTCTCAAGTGCACATGGAACATTCTTCAGAATAGATCACATATTAGGCTGAAAAACAAGTCTTAACAAAGTAAAGAAGACTGAAATTTACCAAATGTTGTGGAATGAAAGTAGACATCACTAGCAGTAGGAAAATTGGATAATACACTAATATGTGAAAATTAAACAACACACTCTTAAACAACAAATGGATCAAAGAAAAAGTAACAAGGGAAATTTTTTTTAATCTTCAAACAAATGAAAACAAACAAAAAATACCACTGTTGATGGGTCACAAAAGCAGTACTAATAGGGAAATTTGTAGCCATGAATACCTGCATTAGTGAGTTAGAAAGATCTCAAAGCAAGAACCTAACTTTCCACCTCACCTCAAGGTAATAGAAAAAGAACAAACTAAACCCAAAGTTAACAGAAAGAAGGAAATAATAAAGATTAGAGCAGAAATAAACAAAATAGAGCATAGAAAAATAGTAGGCAAACTCTTAGCTAGACTGAGAAAAAAAGAGAAGACTCAAATAACTAAAATCAGAAATTAAAAAGGAGACATGGCAATTTATGCCACAGAAATATAAATTATAAGAGACTACTATGAACAATTATACATCAACAAGTAAGATATCCTAGAATAAATGGATGAATTCCTAGAAACTTATCCTACCTAGCAAGATGGAATTATGAAGAAATGTAAAATGTAAACCTATCTATAACCACTAAGGATATTGAATCAGTAATCAAAAACCTCACAATAAAGAGCAGCCAATGACAATGATGGCCTCAGTAGAGAATCCTACTAAACATTTAAAGAAGAATTAACACCAGTTATTCTCAAATTCTTCCAAAAAAATTGAAGAGGAGAGAGCACTTTCAAACTCATTTTATGAGGCCAGCATTGCCCTGATTCCAAAGCCAGACAAAGGTACTTCAATAAAAGATGACTGATGAATATTGGTACAAAAATATTCAACAAAATAATAGCAAATGAAATTGAACAGTACTTTAAAAGGAATATACAACATGGCTATGTGGGATTTGTCCCTGAGTGTGAAAAATCAATAAATGTAATATACTACATTAACAGAACAAAGGATGAAAATCACATGATCATTTCAATTGATGCAGAAAATGCATGTTATAAAATTCAACCACCTTTTATGATAATAACAAACTAGGAACAGAAGGAAATTATCTCAACATAATAAAGGTCATGTATGAAGAACCCACGGCTAACATCATAATCATGAAAAATGGAAAGTTTTTCCTTTAAGATCAGGAACAAGACAAAGATGCCCATTTTTGCACTTCTGTTCAATGTAGTCTTGAAAGTCCTACCAAGAGCAATTAGGCAAGAAAAATAAATAATGGCTGGCCAGTTATCTCAGTTGATTAGAGTATTTTGCTGATAACACCAAGGGCCAGGGTTCAATCACTGTACCAGCCAGCTACAAAAAGAAACGAAAAAAGAAGGAAAAGATATCCAGTTGGAAAGTAAGAAGTAAAATGATCTGTGTTCACAGATGACATGATCTTATGTATAGACAACCTTAAAGATTCCACACACAAAAAAAAAATCCTGTTAGAACTCATAAAAGAATTCAGCAAAGTTATGATCTGTGTTCACAGATGACATGATCTTATGTATAGACAACCTTAAAGATTCCACACACACAAAAAAATCCTGTTAGAACTCATAAAAGAATTCAGCAAAGTTGCAGAATATAAAATCAATGAAAAATTAGTTGAGTTTTTATACACTAACAATGAACAATAAAAAATCTGAGAAGGAAATTAAGAAAACAATCTCATTTACAATAGCATCAAAAACAATAAAATACTTAGGAGTAAACTCAACCAAGGAGGTGACAGACTTGTAGAATGAAAACTACAAGACATTGTTGAAAGAAGTTAAAGAAGACACAAATAAATGGAAAGATATCCTATATTTATGAATTGGAAGACTTAGTATTATTAAAATATCCATACTACCCAAAGCAATCTATGGATTCAATGCAATCCATTTCAAAATCCCAATGGCATTTTTTTCAGAAATAGGAAATAACATCCTAAAATTCATATGGAATGTCAAGGGACATTTAGTAGCCAAAACAATCTTGAAAAAGAAAAACAAAGCAGGAAGGCTCACACTTCCTGGTTTCAAAACATATTACAAAGCTACAGTGATCACAAAAATATGGTGCTGGCATAAAGATAGACATATAGATCAGTGGAATAAAATAGAGAGTGCAGAAATAATATATGTTCAAATGGTCTTTGACTAAAATGCCAAGACCACTTGATCAGAGAAAGACAGTCTCTTCAAGTGTTGTTGGGAAAACAGCTATCATAATGCAAAACAATGAAGAGGGACTTTAGTCTTATGCCATACCCAAAAAAAGTAGCTCAAAGTGGACACAGACCTAAATATAAGACCTGAAACTATAAAATTCCTAGGAGAAAATATGGACAGACACTTATAACATTGGGATGGGCAATGGTTTCTTGGATGTGACACCAAAGGCACAAGCAACTAAAGCAAAAATAGACAGATAGGACTATGTCAAACTTAAATATTTTGTGCATCAAAGGAAACAATCAACACAGTGAAAAGGCATCTATCGAATGAGAGAAAGTAATTGCAAATCATATGTATATGTGAGATAAGAGGTTAATAACCATAATATATAAAGAACTCCTACAACTCAGCAACAAAAAAATCAGATAACCCTATTTAAAAATGGGCAAAGGACTTGAACAGACATTTCTTAAAGATATATAAATGGCCAGGAGGCATGTGAAGAAATGCTCAGTGTCACAAATTATCAGGAAAATACAAATCAAAACCATGAGATATCACTTCATCAGTAAGATGGCTACTATTAAAAAAAAAAATAAGTGTTGATGAGAATAGGGAGAAATTGGAATCCCTGTGCACTGTTGCTGGGATTGTGAAATGGTATGATTGCTATGGAAAATAGTATGGAGTTTCCTCAAAAAATTAAAAATGGAACTACCATATAATCTAGCCATCCCACTTCTGGTATATATCCAAAAGAATTGAAAACAGGATTTCAAAGAGATATTTGTACACCCATGTTAATTGCTGCATTATTCACAATAGATAAGATGTGGAAATAATCTAACTGTCCATCAACAGATGAATGGATAAACAAAATGTGATACACACACACACACACACACACACACATATATACACACACCAGAATATTATTCAGCCTTAAAAAGGAAGGAAATTCTGTCACATGCTACAACATGGATGAACCTTGAGGACATTATCCTAAGCAAAGTGAGTCAATCACAAAAAGACAAATTTTTCACGATTCCATTTATATGATATATAAAGTAATCAAAATTATAGAAACAAAGTAAAATGGTGGTTGCCAGGGACTGGGGGGAAAGAGGAAATGGAGAGTTGTTCAATGGGTATAAAATTTCATTCACACTAGATGAAAAAGTTCTAGAGATCTGTTGTACAATAATATGTATATAGTTAACAATACTGTTAAACTGTTAAAATAATATAAATACTTAAAAATTGGTAAGAGGATTACAAAAAAAGAAATGCAAGTGGATTAAGCATTACAAAAACTAAAAAAAAAAAAAAAAAAGTCAAGTTAATTATCATGGAATTCATCCTGGAATGGACATATATTGTCCTTCATATAGACTCTTTTTTATTATGTGTACTTTTACCATCTTTTGTGTAACAAGTGAAAATTACTGATTATTATTATCAGATCCACCACCTATATACTAATGACTGTCAAATTTAGGCCTGATTTCTCTCCCAAGCTCCAGACTCCCCTTGCTGTTACATACTGGAATCACCCCTTGATGTCCTACCGACATCTCACATTTCCCTCGTCAAAAACCATAATTAGAGTCCTTCCCTCCACATTGTTCCTGTATTGTTCTTTTAGGCAATGACACGCCCACCTACTCTTAAGAGTAACTAAACTTGAAATCTCACCATGATGTTTATCATTTCTTTCCCTAAAGCATAGTCAT
>NW_007730041.1:208228-208837 GCF_000696425.1 Galeopterus variegatus
AGTAACTAAACTTGAAATCTCACCATGATGTTTATCATTTCTTTCCCTAAAGCATAGTCATACAATCATAGAACCCTCGGTTTTGGCTCTTCTAAATATCCTTTTCCCCATTTGTATTGTAATAGTTGAGGCCTTCTTCATAATTCACTTTTAGGATTGCAGTAGCATACTAACTGCTCTGCCTGTCTTCAGTTGCTCTCCCTTCTAAAGTACTAATAGTCAAGTATTATCTTTTTAAAATACATGTCACTTCCATAGTGAAAATCTTGAATGGTTCTCCATTTTCTATAGTACTAAGCCTCTTCAAAATTTGTCCTTAACTGAATTGACCAGGCTTATGCCTTATATTTCATCTTCTCCACCTCCAACCTCTAACTACATTGGGCAATTCCTCATTCTCTAAACGTATTTTCAAATCTCTGTGTTCATTCTGTTTCTCCAGTTTAAAATGTTCCTCCACTTTTTCTCATTGTCTAAATCCTATCTCAATTGTCACTTTCTCTGTGAAGCCTTACACAGTTTGTACCATCAGAATTACTTCCTTTTCTTTGTTACACATAGTGTTTTGTTTTTAACCTTAAAACATAGGCATATACATACTTTTTTTTT
>NW_007730041.1:209179-210408 GCF_000696425.1 Galeopterus variegatus
TTTTTTTTTCCCCTTAAAACACAGCCTGATTTGTGTGTTGCATGAAAGACCAAGAGGTAGGAATCTTATCTTATTTCAACATCACTCCCTATGCTTAACACAGTGCCTTATACAGAGAAGGTATTCAATTTATATTAACTAAATGAAGTTGAAGGAAAAAAAGTTACCCTATTGTGGTAAGGGAGGAAGTACACAAGACTAAAAATCAGGAGACCTGACCTTTTAATTTTGAATTACTGTCTATTTAGAGATGCAGTTTTGAGCAAATCTTTTAACCTTTCTACGGTAGAATTTGTCATCTGCAAGAAATCTTCATGAGTGTCATTCCCATGCTTAATAATGATTTTGCTTATATGATTAAGTTATGTGAGTGGTCTCCCACTGGCTTACATGATAAAGTTCAAACTCTAAAGCCCAGCATTCAGTGGCCTTTATAGTCTGCTTTTAGTCCCTTTTCTAGCCTCAATCCCACTGATCCCCAAGAAAAACCCAGTGTTCTAGCCTGAGGTCTGCATTCTCCTTCTGTGTCCCTTCTCTCCTTGGCTGCTGTATCATTCAGGGTCCTGGCAGGAGACAGATGGTACACTCAAACTGGATAATGGAGGAAGTTTTAATGAAGGAGCTAGTTAAAACAGAGTGGTTAGAGCTAAAGCAAAACAAGAGAAGGTAAAGAACTTTTGGAGCTAGCAACATTTGGGAATTGTCTCCCCCTAAACCTCAAGAATCCAGGGAAAAGAGCAGTTATGTGAAAAGACTCGCAGCTATTGGAGCTTCCTCACAGAGTCAGCGGGCTTCAGTAGAGGAACATAACCACTGCCAACCAGCAGACAGAGGCCCAAAGGAATTATACCTTTTATATACTCTTCTGCTCTCCATTCTCCTGCAACTGCCTCCTATTGGCTGAACTCAAGTAGAAGCCACAGAGAGAGGGATACTATTGATCCTGTCCATAAATGCTAGCCTCTTATGGCACAGAGTAGAATGGAGAGTGATATGGATCTTCCATATGGAGAAAAATCCAGCTCAGCTGCTTTATTTAAATTGTTCTCCCTACCTGAATGTAAGTCTAATTAGCTCAGATTAAGGTTCTTTTTTTTTTAAACACAGTAGCATTTTAATACTCCAACCACAAACCAGAAGAAAAAGAAATAAAGAAAGCAAGCCCAGTCGATTCTAAGATGGCGATGGGTCTGGAGCGGCCGTGCCAGGAGACAGCGCGATCCTGAGAA
>NW_007730042.1:0-36337 GCF_000696425.1 Galeopterus variegatus
CGATCAAATCTACACATTCTGACTCCTAGTCTAGTGCCTTTTTAATATTTTTATTTATTTATTTATTTTTTTTTAAAGATGACCGGTAAGGGGATCTTAACCCTTGACTTGGTGTTGTCAGCACCACGCTCAGCCAGCGAGCCAACCGGCCATCCCTACATGGGATCCGAACCCGGGGCCTTGGTGTTATCAACACCGCACTCTACCGAGTGAGCCACGGGCCGGCCCTTAATATTTTTAAAATACCTTAAATATAATGAGCATGCCTAAGAGAATAAACAAATCACAGTGCCATTTCATATGGATTTTCCTTTTGTGATAACTTAAAATGTTAATATGGGAACACAGAAGAAAGAATGGTTTTATTTATTCTATATCAAATATTTTATCTGTTAACAACCACTAATTAACTGATATGTGCCTTTGAAACATTTATATGTATTATTTCATTAAAGCCAAGAAGACTTGAAAGTATTATTGTACCTGTTTTAGAGATGAGGAAACTGAGGATCAGAGTTAGTCACATGGCTTAGGATGCTAGAACTGGGATTTAAACCCAGTTATCTCTGATTTCAAAGCCCATTGCTAAAGCTGTGAAGCCTGTTTATTTTTGGAATTTAAATTTATCTAATTGTAAATCTAACCCAGACCATGTTAACTGATACTTAGAGATAGGTGAGATAGGGCTAAGAAACTGTATCTTCCTCTGTAATGATTATTAACTGTAGGAATTGTTTTAGCTATTTTTGTACTGTAATTTAAAGATATAGGTCTTATTCCCCTTTTAAAAATGTTCATAAAATATTTGTAGATTATAAACGTGTTTAAATTAGAGTAAACTAATTTGAGCAAGTCCAAAGAAATATTTAGCGTGACTGAGCATTTGTCTCTATGTTTTTACTTTGTTATAGTTCGTCATCAAGGACTGATGATTTCCCTAAGACACTTTTAAAACAGACCTTCTAAATTCAGCTAAGACACCCCCCTCCCTTTTTTTTTTATGCAGCTAGCTAGTACATATCAAACCCTGGACCTTGATGTTATCAGCATCATGCTCTACACCTTTAATGAAAAGAAAAAAAACCCCAATGCTACACAAAGAGTGTTATTCAGAAATTAATACAACCTTTCAAGTGTCTGACTGGCTTGTGGATAAATAATGGCTTATTACCTTAAATGAAACTGTAATGATCAAAATATAAAGAAAATTCCTTCTTCCTTAGTAAAATACCCACAATGCCAGAGTTCACTAAAGCCATGTGAGTCTTTGCCTTAAAACTTGACTTGTCCCCTGAAATTCACCTTGCCCCAGAAATCTTTCATTAAATTACCACTACCAATGGCTGGCCAAAAGAGGGTGGGGGTGCAATGCATTATTAAATATAGATCTTTTAATATCTCATGGCACTTTACTGCTTTATTCCTGGTAAGGTGAGGAGATCTTATAGAATTTAATTTATGTACATTTTAATGTATAGTATTCAAAATGAGAAATAATGTAGATTGCCTGGTAACTTTCTATTTGGTGCAGTCATATATTAGGACTTTATACAAGGTGCGATGCATTGGCATACTATTTTTTAGTAAAAATTTTTCTAACTATTTAGAGCTTGCAAAGATGATGTGAAATTTACTGACATTATCTGACATTATGGAAAGATTACAATGTTGCTTAACTACCCTTAGTATTACTTAGCTACTCATCATTCTCTGAGAAGGGAAGAAGGTTGGGCAGGGCTGGGGCAGCTAATATTTATTGAGTTCCTACTCTGCTAGGCATGTGCTAGACACATTCACATATATTCTTTCATTTTAATATCCATGGAAGTATAGAAGTACAGGAAGTAGAGCAAAAGGAAGAAAGCATTATGTGCAAAATTACACCTTCATTTTTGTTCGGATAGTCAACTTGTTAACCTTCCTTATTCTTTCTTCATCTGCTTTTGGCAGCAACAAATGCCGTTGGTTATTTCGAATGCGCTGAATCATAACTGACTGTGATTACTGTATAGTACTTACCTGACCAGAGGGGCATCAGTTTTGGGTTTTTTTTTTTTCATATTTTAAGTTTTCAGAAGAGAAAATTTATACTTCTTAAGAAATATTATTTATGGAGTAAAATGTGAGAAAAAAGGAAAAAAAAGAAAACCAACTTGTATTTCAGACATGTTGAGATAGTCCTAACAATATTAAGAATTTTTGTTCTTACCATGTACAGTAAAGATGATTTTCTGGCCTGTGGATTAAAAGTTAGTTTAAAAGCGTGGAAATATTTAAGAGCATCACTTAAAATGTTTTCTTATATTAGGTGAAAAATCTTGATATTTCAGTAGTATTCATTATTTATCAAGAGATTTTAATAGCACCATTGTCATTTTTATAATTCATTTTTATAATTAAAAAATAAGTTATGTTCTCAATTTACTTTTAAGAATAACCTTGAGAGACAGCATAATTATCCCCATTTTTCAAGTGAGGAAATTAAAGTATAGATGTTATATTAGTTTCCTAGGTATGCCATATCAAAGTACCAAACTAGGTGGTTTAAACAACAGAAATTTGTTCTCTCACTGTCTGGAGGCTAGAAGTCCAAGATAAGATATTAGCAGGATTGGTTCCTTCTGAGGGCTGTGAGGGAGAATCTGTTCTATTCCTCTTTTTTCATCTTGTCTTTCTCTGTGTCCAAATAAGCACAACAACTGTATTGGATTAGGGCCCACCCTAATGACCTCATCTTAAGTTGATCATTTGGAAAGGCCCTATTTCTAAATTAAGTCACATTCACAAGTATAAAGGACTTGAACTTAAACATCTTTTCAGGGACATAGTTCAATCCGTATTAGTCCATTTTCTGTTGCTTATAACAGAATACCTGTGAAACTGGGTAATTTATAAAGAAACAGAATTTATTTCTTATAGTTTTGAGAAGTCCAAGGCCAAGGAGTTACATCTGGGAATAAGGAATAAAAGCCTTATTCCTGGTGGGGACTCTGCAGTCTTGAGGCGGTGAGGCAAGGGAGACAAGAACTGTTCACATGCTTCTTCCTCCCTTATAAAGTGACCAGTCTACTCCCTTGATAACCTGTTAATCCATGAGTGGATTAATCCATTTATGAGGGCATAGGCCTCGTGATGCAATCACCTCTTAAAGGTCCCATCTTTCAAATACCGTAGTTGCATTTCCCACCACTACTGCCACAATAGGGACCAAGTTTAAAGATGAGCTTTGGAGGAGACATTCAAATCATAGCAGATGGAGAGGGCAAAGCTATACTAGAATAACAAAAAAAACCCCAAACCATTGTATGGTACTGTTTCTTTTTTCTTTTCTTTCTTTGCTAATTATTTGAATTTATTTTAGAATAATTTCAGACTTAAACAGAAAAGTTGAAAGAATAGTACAAGTAACTTTGCCCTTAATCTTTTGAGAGTAAGTTGCCAACTTGATTCTCCATCACCCCCAAATACTTTAGTGTGTAAGTCCTACAAAATAAAGACATTCTTCTACATAGCCACCGTACAAATATAAAACTCAGGAAATTAACAGTGATACATTACTATCAGCTAATCCAGACCCTGTTTAAATTTTGTCACTTGTCCCCAAAACATCCTTTATAGCAAAATAATCCAATCTAAGATTGTGCATTGTATTTAGTTGTCATTATATCTTTACTATTCTTCAATCTGGAATAGTTCCTTAGTCTTTCCTTAATTTTCAGGACAATGACACTTTGGAAGAATACACTTTAAAGAATATCTTTGAATTTGGGTTTATCTGATGATTTCTCATGATTAGATTTGTATCATGAATCTTTGGCAGGAGTATCACAGAAGTGATGCTGTGTTCTTCTCATTGCATCCTTTCAGATGGTGCACAATCTTGATTTGTCCCCTGACTGATGAGGTTAACTTTAATCACTTGATTAAGGTGATGTTTGCCAGGCTTCTCAACCGTGAAGTTACACTTTTTCTCTTTGTAATTAGTAAGTATTTTGTGGGGAAACTATGTAAATTTTCATCATCAAATTTTTACCCAGTAGATTTAACATCTGTTGTTGTTACTGTACTGAAGTAATTATTACTACTGTGGTTTACAAATGTTGATTTTCTAATTATATTTTTCTTTCTATATTATTTGGTATTCTATCATTAGGAAAAGCTTTCTTTACCAGCATGGATTCATGAATTCCTATAAGTAATGGTTATAATTCGTTTATTATTATTTTTATTTACTTTGTCCAAATTGTTCAAAATTTGGCTAATGGGAAACCCTTCAAGTTGTTTTCTTTGTCTCTTTTCACATATTCCTATCATTTTTTAAAGCACTTCTCCTAGCAGCTTCTTTGGGGATCCCTTATTCCCTATAGTGGAGAATGGCATTTAGAAACCAAGGTCTGGGTGCCAAGTATGCTCATTGCTGTAGGGGTATTCCTACTCCTAGGCTGTCGATGGGCAGAGCGAGAGAACCGAATGTATGTATACATGTGTGTATATTAACACTATATTTCTGTGTCTACATATTTTGAAAACCATGAGTTCGTACCAAAACCACTAATTCCAATTCAGTATCATAAAGTTAATTCTAGTTTTTTCTCTCTTCAGGTTTCTAATTCTCAAAGTGATAAACTTAGCTCCCATTATCCTTAACATATTTACTTACTAATCTCCCTGTATATAACCAATCTCCCGGTTGCTGCTTCCCCCTCACTTCCCTAAGCTCAGGTGCTTGCCTTGATCAGCCCCATCTAATGGCTTTTGGATTGAATTATGAAAAAGAGAAAGTTTGTTCTATGATATGTATTAAAGTAAATTGGACAAGTTTGCTTCTGCACCACCATTGGTTAATTTGCTTCCTTTATTCTTACTTATTTTTAATTTGGAACCCTATTAGTAGTTCCATGTTGATGGAAATTCTTTATTATTGATGCTTTGCCTTACTATAACAGCATATTTACAAGAGATTTTTTAAAATTTAAGTTTAATTAGGCATTTTATGTTCTCTAATCCTAGTCTCAGGAGCTGTTACATTTAAGGTATGAAAGATAATTACCTGAGTATATAATCAGTTTAAAATGGATTGCTTTCATGATATGAAAACATTAAACCTAGCATAAGAAAAACAATGAAGACTTTTTAATGTTTTTAAGTTAATTCTGGTCTGAGTTACTTCAGCTCTGAGTTCTTTTCGTGGGACATTGTTTATGGAACAAATCATGCCAGTGTGTAAGATGAATTCCAGAAAACTTAAGGAGTTATTGTATGTGTGAAAATAATTTAGATACAGACTTCTTATTAGGGAATGGTTTAAGGATATTAATTAACTTTAGAATTTGTTAGAGAAATACATATTTTTTAAGTTATTAAAACAGTCACTAAAAGAAAATAAAGAGAGTATATAACTTCTAAACGGTTGGGGTTTGCGTGTGAAGGAATTAAAGAAAATGCATCTGGGCTGGCAAGTTAGCTCAGTTGGTTAGAGCACAGTGTTGTAACACCAAGGTCAAGGGTTCAGATCCCCATATAGGCCAGCCACAAAAGAAAAGAGAAGAGAGAGGAGAGGAGAGGAGAGGAGAGGGGAGGAGAGGAGAGGGGAGGGGAGGGGAGGAGAGGGGAGAGGGAGAGGGAGAAAGAAAAGAAAAGAAAAGAAAGAGGGAGGGAGGGAGGGAGGGAGGAAAGAAAGAAAAAGAATATGCATCTAATATAAACCAGTAAAGAAGGAAGTCCAGGCAGGATGGAGATGACCAAAAAGAACAAATAAGGTAAATAAAAGTTATGAAAAGATATGATGCAAAAAGGCCAAATGTATCAGTAACCACAAAGGAAGTAAATGGATTCAACAAACCTAGTAAAAGAGACACTGAGATTGGATTTTTAAAAAAATCAAAATCCTATCTATTTCTTTCCATAGGAGACATACAAAACCAATGACACAGAAAAGATGATTAGTGAATGTACAAAAATATGCCAATCAAATTGTAGAAAGAGAAGGCTAGTAAAATAGTAGATTCTGAGGCCAAAGAAGAGAGGGAGGTGGATAAAGGAGGATAACTTTAAAGTGATAAAGGAACTGTCTACCAATGAGAATGTCCATGTACATAAAAATAGTTTATAATACAAATACTGGTAATTCCAAAGAAATATAGATAAATTCTTAATTTCAATAGGGAGTTTTAATATTCTATTATCTATAAACAAATATAGATTAGAATAATACTGTTAACCTTGCCCTAAAAAACAAATAATAATGTTCTCGTCATGTATACATGGACGATTTACAAACATGGACCTCAAATATCTCATAAAGGAAGTCTCACAAGTTTTAAAGAAATGGTAGACTATACTGCATTATCACGGTGCCATTAAAAGAAAATGGCAACAATAAAAGGAACTGAAAGAAAGAAAAATGTATTCCTAAATACTTCATGGAAACACAGTGGGCATTATTTAAAATGTATAATTGAATGACAAAGGAGAAACTATATATCAAAACTTGTGGGCTACAGCTAAAGTGGTTCTTGGAGGGAAATTTTTAGCCTTAAGAGCAGTTATTAGAAAACAGGGAACTACTGAAGATAAACTAGTAAGAGAAAAAAGAAAAAGAGATGAACCCACTAAAACAGTAAAAGGAAGGAAATAATTATAAAACCATAAACTAATTAAAAAAGATTAAAAAAGAGATGGACAAGAAAACTAAAAGCTTATTTGAAAAGATTTAGAGTACAGCCTATTGTTTAAGATAATCAAGATAAAAAAGGAAAAGGTACTGGTAATGTTAGCCACAAAAAAGAGTGTAAGTACAGATTTTGTAGACTTAAATGTTATTTAGTATTATTTGAGCAATCTTATTTTAATAAACTTGAAAACAAGATGAAGTGTATGATTTTTTTTAGAAAATTATGAATTGTCAGATTGACTAAAGAAGAAATAGAAAACCCAAATTAGCAATAATCATTGAAAGAACTGAGTTACCTGTCAAAAATAATTCTTTTTCCATCCCTAGAAGTCCACTAACTCTTTACCAAATGAGGCACCATAATCAATTATTTTGATTGGTAAGTTTTATTTAATAAACCTTTGAGAAACAGTTAATCCCTGTTTTACAAAAACAGAAGAAAACTAAACTCATTTTAAGGGGCTAGGGTAACTGATAGCCAACTGAAAAGACAATACAAGGTAATTTCACGTCCAGTCAAAAATACATGTTTGGAATAAGAAATGATTGCAAATGAAAAAAACCAAAAACCAAAAACCCAACTATAGTACTAAGTAATGAGTGAATGGTACTATGAAAGAGATTCAGTTGGATTTCTGCTTCTGGAAAGATGGGATAGAAGAACCTTTTCCTAATCCTCCCACTAAGTACAACTAAAGCCCTTAAACATTGTACATAAAACAGGTATAAGAAGACTCTGAAAGCTGGAGAGAAAAAGACTAGCTAGGGACCTCAGAGCCTGAGAAACAATATGGAGGTGGAGTCCCAGGTTTTTCTTTTTGTTTCGTATATCCTAGATATGGCACTAGAAAAATTGGTAAAGCAGCAACAGATACAGAAAAAAGCCTCAACAAAAGATGTCTATTTTTTAGCCAGAAGAAGAGAAAAGGAGCAGCCTAGTAAGTTAGAAAACTTTTAGACAGTAACCACCCTACTCCAGCCAAACACCATAGAAAAGAACAGCAGCTCCATTCCCAAACCTGCCAGCACAGGCCCAGTGGGGAGCCGAGACCTACACTCTAACCAGGCTGTTAACAGGACACCCCAACCCTCCTGTCAGATGGCTGCCAGAGAAAAGGAAGTTGAGGCTTTTATCCCTGCTGGGCTGTGTCAGTGGAGACAATGTGGGAAGTCTGGAAGGTTTCTTTAGAGAAGCCCTACAGGAAAATAAGGACTTTCACCATCACCCAGCAAAGATGAGGCCACCCTCTATCCCAATCCCCACATGGTATCAGAGGAGATCATGTACGAGCAGTAATGAGGCACTGCTGCCCCTCCCAGCCAACGAGGTAGCAGTGGAGGTCTATCAGAGAGCCTGAATTCCCACCCTCACAGTAACAAGGAGTTTCACCTTCTTCCCTGAGTATCATGAGAGACAATGTGGGGAACTTGGACTTCTTTCCAACCTGGAGGAAACATGGCGGTCCCCCTCCCCCTGCTTTGACTGCTAGAGTGGTGTTAGGGATAAGAGGGCAGTTAAAACAGAATATTTAAATAAGATCCAGAGTCTAATAATAACAGTGCACAGAATGTCCAGATTTTAATCAGTAATCACTCATCATATCAAGAATCCAGAAAATCTCGAATGAAAAAAACAATTAATAAATCCCACCACAAAGATAACAGGGTACATGGTAGGATTATCTGACAAGGATTTTAAAGCAGCTGTCAAAGAAATGCTTCAGCAAGTAATTATAAATGCACTTGAAACAAATGAGAAAATGTAAAGTCTCAGTAAAGAAATAGAAAGCCACAGTAAAGAGATAGAAAATATATAGAAGAATTAAGTGGAAATTTTAGAATTGAAAACTACAGTAACTGAAATTTTAAAAACTCACTGACAAAACAATAGAAATTACCTAATCTGAACAAATAAGAGAAAATAGAACAAATAAAAGTGAACAGACGCTCCAGGACCTTTAGGACTACAACAAAAATATCTACAATGGAAATTCTAATATTCATCAGAATCCCAGAAGAAGAGAAAGAGAGTGTGGCTGAAAAGTACTTGGAAAGTAATAATGCCTAGAAACTCCCCAAATTTGGCAGAAGACACAAACCTACAGATTGAAGAAGCTGAGCAAATTCCAAACGGGATAAACCCAAAGAAATCTACTCCAACACTCATTATAACAAAACTTCAATAAACCAAAAAAGGGGAAAATCTTGAAAACAGTGAGAGAGAAATGATGCCTTAACTATGGGGAAAAACAATTCCAGTGATAGCGGATTTCTCATCAGAAACAATGTCGTGCCATAATATTTTTCAAGTACAGAAGGAGCTCAATCCCAAATTCTGTATCTAGCAAAAATATCTTTCAGGAATGAAGAAATCAAGACATTCTTAAGTGAAAGAAAGAGAGCGAGTTCATCTCCAGCAGAATTACCCTAAAAGAAAGGCTTAAAAAGTAAAAAGTAAAAAATAAAAAAAAAAGGGAAGAAAAAGAAGCACTTAGTTTTAAATCCAACAAAACATGTACAAGATTTGTATGCTGAAAACCTCAGAATGCTGTTGAGAGAAATTAAGGAAGGCATACAGAAAGGGAGAGATACACTATGTTTTATATATTAGAAAACAATATAGAAAAGATCAATTCTCCCCAAATTGATATACAAGTTTAATGCAATTTCTATCAAAATTCCCACAAGATTTTTTGTAGATACAGGCAAAGTTATTCTAAAAGTAATAGGGACATGCAAAGGAACTAGAATAACTTACACAGTTTTCAAAAAGAAGAACAAAGTGGGAACAATCAGTTTCCCCAATATCAACACTTATTATGTAGCTACAGGAATCAAGCCTTAGGGTATTGGTGGAGGGATTGACACACAGATCAGTAGAACAGAATAGAGAACCCAGAAATTGACCCACATAAGGATAGCTAACTAATTTGTGACTAAGGTACAAAATCCAAAATTCAGTGGACGATGATAGTCTTTTTGACAAATGATCAGGAATAAAAGAACCTCAACCTCACACCAGAAAAAAAGCATGGAAGAAAGTCTTCAGACATAGGGCTTGGTGAATGTTCTTAAACATGACACCAAACATACAATCTATAAAAGAAAAAAATTGATGAATTGGCTTTAACAAAATTAAAAACGTTTACTGTGTGCATAACTCTGTCAAGAGGATGAAAAGACGAGCTCCACAGTGGGAGAAAATATTTGCAAAGCACATATCTGCTAAAGGACTATTACCTACAATATATAAAGAAGTCTCAAATCTCAATCCTAAAAGAACAGTTCATTGGAAAATGGAAATTTTCAGATTTTTTAGAAAAATGAAAGGAATAGGATATATGCATGTCAAATAAGCACATAAAAAGATACTCAGTATTACTAGCCATTAAGGAAATACTAATTAATACCACCATGAGATATCACACTACACACCTATTACAGTAACTAAAACTGAGCTAACTGGAAGCTGGCCAGTTAGCTCAGTTGGTTAAAGTGCAGCATTATAAAACCAAGATCATAGGTTTGGATCCCTGAAGCAGCCAGCTGCCAAAAATAAATAAATAAGCAAATAAATGCTCTATTTAAAAAAAAAAAAATGACAATACTAAATGCTGTTGTAGATATGAAGAAAGAGGTCTCTGATACATTGTGAGAATGTAAAATGGTACAGCCATTCTGGAAAATATTTTGCAGTTTCTTAAAAAACTAAACATACATACCAGATGACCCAGCAGCCTTGCTTCTGTGCATTTATCCCCGCGAAATAAAAACTTCTGTCCACATCAGAATGTATGTACAAATGTGCTTTACATGTTACAAATAACAGTCCTTTATCCAATATGTGCTTTGCAAATGTTTTCAATAGGTGGATGGTTAAACTATGCTACATCCATGCCACGGAATACTATTCAGCAATAAAAAGTAATGAACTATTGATATACACAACAACTTGGATGGATCTTAAGGGCATAATGCTGAGTAAAAAATGCCAATATCAAATGGTCACACACTGTATGATTCCATTTGTATAACAGTCTCAAAGTGATCAATTATAAAGATGGATGGTAGATTACTGGTTGTCAGGGATTAGGAATAGCCAGTGAGAGAGGAGTGGATATGTCTGTAATGGGGTAGCAGAAGGGAATTCTGTGATGAAACAGTTCTGTATCTGAGGGATATTGTAATTGCTATAGGATTTCATGGAAAGAAAGAGTTACTTGACAACTCGGGGATTAAGGGAAGATCTGAGGCCAAAGCTTTTGAACCTGGCTAGGCAGACTTCTCACAAGTCAATATAGGGAAGAAGGGTATTTGAGATAGACTGAGAGTTAATAAATGTTTATGGAATGACTACCACTATATTGTTATTATCAAGACATGTGAAGTGTTGAAACATCAAATTGTACCCCATAAATATGTACAGTTATAATGTGTCAATTAAAACTTAAGTACATATTTTAAAATAGACGTTAATAACATATGATTAGTCTGAAGAACATTTTAATTAATTGAGTGGAGGAATGTATCTTTAAATTTTGTATTTCACATAGAATTCTGGGATACTTGTTACCCTTGTATTGTCACGCAAATTTGGGAAGCCTGAGTGTAAGATGGAGATAAAAAGAGAAAGACACAAATTACCAATACCAGAAATGAAATAGAATAGTTCAAAGGATGGATGAGAATAATCAAAGGAGAACAGGATTTCAAACAAAACAAAGCCTGTTTTTCATGGATTTAAGAAATGAAATCATGGGCCGGCCCGGTGGCGCACTGGAGAGTGCGCCGCTTGAGAGTGCGGCGGCGCTCCCACTGATTGCGCCGCTTGAGAGCGCGGCGGCGCTCCCACTGAGGGTTCGGATCCCATGTGGAGACCGGTTCCTGCTCACTGGTGCGCCGCTTGAGAGTGCGGCGGCGCTCCCACTGAGGGTTCGGATCCCATGTGGAGACCGGTTCCCGCTCACTGGCTGAGCGCGGTGCGGGCGCAACACCGAGGGTTGCGATCCCGTTGCCGGTCCCTGGTACGGGCGCGACACTGAGGGTTGCGATCCCGTTACCGGTCAGTAAAAAAGACAAAAAGGAAAAAAAAAAAAAAAAGAAAAGAAAAGAAATGAAATCAGAGAAAAAGTCACATTCCAGTTAAAGAGAACTCTAATATTAGCCAAGGATGTCAAGACAAATTATAGGCCTGTGTTAAAGCTCTGCAGTCACCTATTCTTTTACTCCATGGAATTTTTACAGTTCATAATTACATATTTGGGTTATTGCTTAATATTTGTATTACTTGATTGTAAGCTTTTTGAGGCTCAGCATTGTATACCCAATTCCTATCCCAGTGCCTGGCAGCACTTAGTAAGTACTTGTTAAATGCATTAATTTGTGAAACCAATGACTTAGCAAAGCTCTTTAAACTAGAATCGAGAAAAGACAGTTATAGAGGTAAAGAAACAGGATGATGTAGGATAAGCTAAACAGATAAGTTTAGTCTAATGGCAAAACTTTGGTAGAGCTGCACAAGATTTAAGCTTTTACAACTAAGAAATTGAGGATTGGATTTTGTAATGATGCATATAGTTCCAAAAAATGCCAAAGTATCAGATTGAATAGTAGGTGAGCTATATAAATGGCTGTAAAAATATAAGATAGCACAGGTTAAAGAAGAGAGCAGAAACGAGCCATTTAATACTAATAGCTTTCTAGTGTGGTTGCTTTCTCAATGAACCTCCACTTAAATGACTGATTAGATTAACTGACACCCCATTCCTACTTCAAACATACCATCCAGTGTCTGACAGCATGCTGAGTGCTTACTCTTTAGTATGTCTCTCCATATCTGCTTCTACTAGTTGAGTTGTAAAGTTATCAAGAGTCTTTTGCTGGGCCGGCCCAGTGGCGCACTGCTACAATGCGCCGCTTGGGAGCGCGGCGGCGCTCCCGCCGAGGGTTCGGATCCCACATACAGACCGGTTCCCGCTCACTGGCTGAGCGAGGTGCGGGTGCAACACCGAGGGTTGCGATCCCGTTGCCGGTCCTGGTCCGGTACGGGCGTGACACTGAGGGTTGCGATCCGTTGCCGGACACGAAAAAAGACAAAAAGGGAAAAAAAAAAGAAAAAAGAGTCTTTTGCTTATTTGTGCTCCCAGGCCTGTTCATGCTAGTTGTACTACTTATTTTAATTGGACAATTTAAATTATTATATAAACCAAGATCAAAACAGGAAAAGAGAAATGATATTTCTGTGAAAATTTAAGTTGAATGCTTTGAAAGATTTGATAAAGGGTTGTTACTAAAAAGTACTGCTGAATTAGATGTGAGCAAGAGAGCTGTAAAATGTTAGGGATATTTTAGTAAATAGTAGAAACCCCATTTTTATGTTATTTAAAAGAGATTTTTAGCACTGACAGACTCATATTGCAGCTTTAGAGGGCATCATTCACATATGCTGTGATATATAGTGCACAAGAGTGATGGCAGTACTAATATCTATCACTTGGTTTTGAGTCTAAGAAATTTTAAAATCCTGAAATGTTTTTATATTTTGCATTGGTAAATTATTTAAGGCTGTATGTGGATGATGGGTATTTTCGAATGAGTTTTTTTGTTAATTTCAATTTACAGTTCTTGAGATATCAAGTATTTTTATTACTGTTTGCTGCAGTAATGTCATTAAGTGTTTTCTGTAGACAGGTTAGTAGGATACTAAAGTAGTGGTAGATTGTTAATTTAAATTTACAGTTCTTGAGATATCAAGTATTTTTATTACTGTTTGCTTCAGTAATGTCATTAAGTGTTTTCTGTAGACAGGTTAGTAGGATACTAAAGTAGTGGTAGATTTTGAAGAGATGAAAATTAAAAAGGATATTGGTATGCGATTTAGATTTTGGGGAGAGGGAGGTAGTAAAACCAGTGGAACTATGGAAATGCAAAATCCCACCATGAGACAGAAAGGAGGTGATTGGGAATAGTTGTTGAGTCAGTGAGGAAGAGGACAAGCTGACCTCTATTCACTCACCCACAAAAGGTGTGTTTTAAAATGCTTGTTTGCAATTCTGTTGTCATTGCCCTCAATTTCATTTCTAATGAGCCTTAGACTAACCCATATCATGAATGTAAAATTATTTTAATACCAATAGTGTTAGCCATAAGTTCTGGGTCCTAGAAGAGCATCTTTTCCCCCTTTTAGAAAAAAGGCTAAATTTTAGGCATAATTTTGAAATATGTAAATTTGAACTTTGCCCTTTCAGCTCGTTTTTATGGTTCTGTATGTTACTCTTTCCTTCTTTCTGCCTTTTATGAACCTTGAGCCCCCACCCCTCAATTCCCAATCCGGGTCATCCAAGCAACTGTTATTTTATTAAGAGTATTTATTGGCCTCTTCGATGGAAACAACCATTACTTCACTAATCAATTCGTAAACTAGGTGTTAAAGGAAAATAGTTGGATGAATTCATGCTGAAGTGTGAATGGCTGACAATACCACAGGTCTCCCAGAAATGGTGTTTTTTTTTGTTTTGTTTTATTTAAGTCATTCTCTGCTGATGTTTTAAGATAGAACCAAATGAAGTGAACATTTGAGACTTTGTGGGAAAAGCTGTTTGTCTGCTCTTTTCTTCCTTTGGACATAAATGTGCCATGGTTGTGGAGTGCAGGGAATAGATGGGGGGGCCATCCCTTCCCCAATCCATCTACAGAGGCCTGGACAGCCTTCCAGTGTTTAATTTCCTGTGTTTAAACTTGCCCTTCCCACTGTAGCCTGGGTGAGTTTTGTAGTAGAGGCGAAGTGGGGTCCCTTCTGGATAGTAGCCTGTGTGAATTGGTGGACTACAGCCTCCCTGCTATGCAGAGGCCCTGTGGGACTCTTTTGGCCTGAAGGGCAGAGGTTATTATACTACCAAGGTGCTGCCCCTGTGGAGTACCTACCAACAAACACTCCTTAGTGGGCAGTGATTGTCTGGATATAGCTCCTAGTCATTCTTAGCTGATTATAGAAGACCAAATTAGCATAAGAAAGGTAGTTTAAAGGTGTTACTGCATGAAGTACAAAAAGAAAGATGGTACGTTGCAGAGATATTCTGTAGTTAGTACAAGGAATAAATTTTAAATCTTGTGAAGGCAGGAGAGGAGGGAAAGAAACATTTATTGACATCTACTATACTCTAGTCACATTCAGCATTGCTTCTCATCTTTTCCCACCAAGCAGAACTTGTACTGTCCCTCTCATTCTACTTTAGAAACTCATTTGAAATTTGTATTCCGTTCTGTAATATATTCTAGCTTATTTTAGTACAAAGTGGTACGGAGTATTATTGAATAAAATTGGTGCTCTCAAAAGACATACCTCATTTGTCCAGTGACTTGATGTCTTTGGCACAACTGCCGGATAGTCCAGCCCATGCTCTAGTCTGGGCAGCACGAACACATTTATCTCACAGCAACTTCAAGAAAGGGGATATTATCATTTTACAGATGAGAAAACTAAGACTCAAAGAGGGAAGGAACTTAAACAGGTCTTACAGGTATTAAAGAGCAATGTTAAGTTTCTCTCCCAAACTCTCTCCTTATAAGCATTTTGTGCTTTTCAATTAGAAAAACTAGCCATATAAATAGAGTGCTGATTTCAAAGTTAAGAAGGGTTTTTGGTTCTGTAAGTTATTGACTTGCAAGGAAATGTTTTTAAACGTCCCTTACAAAAATTTTGTCTTTCATTTCCTCATGTGCATGTTGAGTTTAATTTCATCCTTACTGTTGGGGAAAAGTACATTCATATTTTAAAAATCAACCATTTGGTATGCTTTAAGACTGGTTCTAAATAGAAGCAGTTATTAATGGCATGATATCCTTGAGAACTCTCCTCAGATCTAGTGCACTCTTCTATGTATCTGTACACACCTGACTTCTAAACAATGTTTTTGCCACCAATTACTGGACATTTTAGTCTGCTTTAGTCAAGTACCCCTCCAGCCCCCAACAGTTCCCTAAATGTATAAACTCATCCATAATCCATAGTAATAACCAAGAGCTCAGATTTTTAGGTCAGCAAGATCTGTTTTGAAATCATGACTCCAAATTATCAGTGTGACATTGGGTAAAGTGCTTCAGTTCTCCGTGCCTCAGTTTTCTTATTATTAAAAAGGGGTAATAGAAGGGGAGGGTAGTCAACGGGGTTTTTATAAATCTCCTGAATTGTCTCTGATGATTAAGATGTAATGTCATATTGTAATGACTGAAAGTTTTGGGTTGATGATTTACCTTGAAGACTCACTTTAAATTAAATCTAATTAAATTTAAATTAAATATTGTTTAGTAGAGATACATTTATATATCAGCAAAAAAAATGGGCTAGGTAAATTGTGGAGGAAGAAAACTAAGTAATTCTGCAATTTACATGGCCTGTCTTTTGACAATTGATACTTTAAGTAACAAACTGGCTTCTTTCTTCTTGAGATTGATTTTGATGGGGGAAGGATACTGCATAATATGTAGCATTCAACTAATCTATTTTGTTGATTTGGCAGTATAAAAAGATTCATAGATAATGAATCTCCATACTCTTGAAGATACTTTTATGTACGCTGCACTGCTTCTGGATTTATACTGTTGCGTTCTATTAAAGTAGGACTTTCTCCTAACAGTGTGTATTAACAATTGGAAAATTTCCTATCAGTAGCCTGGCACCATCTTGACAGCCCTATGTTCTGCTTCTACCTTGCTAATTGTTTCCTTGGGATTATTTGGATTGTGTAGAAAGCTTTTTGCAAATCCTCTTATTACTGAAGTCATTGTTGCCAGCAGGAATAAGATTAAAGGTGCTTAAGTCTGTAGAGTTGTTTCTAATTTGTACGTGTCATTTCAGTGGCATTTTAACAGAACTCTGTCTCTT
This sequence comes from Galeopterus variegatus, assembly GCF_000696425.1. Lineage (NCBI taxonomy): Eukaryota > Metazoa > Chordata > Mammalia > Dermoptera > Cynocephalidae > Galeopterus > Galeopterus variegatus. The sequence goes on from NW_007730042.1 coordinate 16,557, forward strand.
GTCCCTCCCTTTTCCCCTGGTACTATCTCAAGTTAGGTCCAAGAAGCCAGGCCATTGGAAGAAATCTCATTTTATCCTCCTAATTATTATGCTGGCACTCAGGAGATAATTTTTCCCTTCATGCACTGCCAATTAATATGCAAATAGGCTGATAAATATTTATGCAATGATTTAAATTATGCAGGGAGTGCTTTCAGTGTATTCTGTAAATGAATTGTTCGTGGACTTCAAAGTGCTGGCTGCTGTGCTAACGAGGAGAGATTTGCATAAGGCCCTAATCACACGCATACTGATTAAGCTTCATTATGGAAACTGCCAGCTGCAATCTTTGTTTCTATTTTATTACAAAAAGGGGAACTTTTCATGCTTCAGTTGCCTTGACAATGTCAGTCCTAGCTGGTAGGAGAGACTAAAACTCCTCTGAGCAACTGAAGTTTCCTTATTCAGTTGAAGATTGCTATGGTGTAACTGAAGTTGTATTTTGCTTCTCCCCTTAATCCACTTTCCACCCCCACCCCTCTTGTTCTCTTAAGAACACAGTGTAGATTTGTTAGAAGTAGTAGTACCTTCTTTTCCCCACCCCAAACTGCTACCTATTTCTTCCTTGCTTTGGATTGTCTTCACCTCTAGAAGATTTCACAGCAATGCTGGACTGCAATGACTATGTTCTAGGTGGGTACCAGCACAGTTCTTTCTTAGAAGCTTTAATATGGAAATAGCGTGTGTGGGGTTGACTATGCATAAATGCTTAATCGCATATGCAACCAGTGCGGGGGAGGGGGAAAGCTGGATTGAGCAGGGAAGGAGGAAAGTATTTGCAAAGCACAAGCATATTGAATTTATAGTAGGTCCCTCCCTACAACTAGCTCTTCTGGTTCAGAGGGTATTTTCAGTAAATAGTGTGGATTTAGAATTCATTTTGAATGGAGGACGTTTTTGGTTTTTGGAAATTTCCTTTGAGAGCATTTCATATAGTTCTAAAAACATTTTATATCTGAAACAAGGTATAAACTGTGCCTAAATCATATGTATACATTAATAAAAATGTTTTGCATACCTAATGTGAATGTCTTCTACAAAAACCAAAAACCCTTAGTGAAAAATAAAGTGGAACCATAGTACAGAATCGTTCTCATAAATATTAATGCAGAAGGTAATTGCAGTGATTACTGCAATAGATCTGCTAATCAGTTTTTAGATTTTTACAAGCTATTAACTGTTTTCAAATTTTGGCTAATATTAGCCCTCCTTTATTTTTTAATCAGAAGACTACAATTTCAAGTGTTGGAAAGCCTATTTTTAGAGTTTTCCCTATAGAACAGCAAGACTTTTGGGGAGGGAGAAGTTCCAGCTTAACATATAAACTGTCTTCAGTGACTAAGATTTAAAATAGATTTGAGGCACTTTGGTTTTTAGACATGATGGCTCATGGTGGCCGTATTTTGTGTGGAGCTTTGTTTATTTATATGCAGAGTTATTGAAACCTTCTAGTCACTCGGAAAGTTGGATGATATGATATGAACTCCAGGACTTGGATATCTTGTATTTAAAACTTTTGCAAATGACTTTTACTCCTGTATTATTTTCCCTGCTTGAGAATTGAGGCTGTTCCTATCACCTTTTCAGTTGCCAAGGATAAAGTAAAATGTTACTTCTGGAAAAGTTTGAATGCTTATGCAGAAAGGATGGCCTAAACCCAGGGTAGTAATAATATTTGTCTAGCACAGTAAAAAAACCACTATGTGAAGGATGAATGATAACAGCAAATTGATGTTAAGAATTCAATCCAGTAGCAACTGTGGACAGCATATGGATTCATTATGTATAGTCAGCTCAGTGTCATAGACCTATATTGTTTATATTGCCCAGAGAGAGAAAAAACTTCAGACATCAAAAAAGAATTTACTTGTATTTACTCTTTTACATTTACTAAATAGGGAATTCACGACGGGAAAGGAAAGGAAAATACTTTTTGAAATATTTTTAGTATTTTATTTTAGAATTAGACATGATATCTGTTAATGTCAGTTAACAGTAAATACCATTTAAATAGTCTTCCCGTTGTTGTTGTACTGTTAATCAGAATTTTATTGTTTTATTCTTTTGTGTATGTGAAATAATTTTGTTAAATGGCTTTGAAGCTCTTGACAATTCAACAGAAAATCCTTAGAAGTGTCACATAAAATATCTGTGACATCATCTTTAATTTATAGATGTGGAAATTAGGAGATGAATTTGTACAAGGTCAGGCTCATGACTTAAGAATTATGCTTACTTTGTTTCTATGGTGTCCATGTATATGAGAAAATTGTTCCCCTTTTTATGAATGTTAACTGTTTCATCATTTTTTCTACTTACCTTTAAAATATATTCTAAAGAAGGCATTGAGCAGTTTGTATGCTTAATGGTGTATTCTATTACAGTTGTGATCTTTGTTGACTTTCATAAGATTTTGGTTAAGTCATTCAGAAAGCTGATTTTCATTAAGTTGTACACCTGCTCCTTTCAAACCTTACTGTGCTTTCAGATGATACTTAAATTTTTCTGGACAGTGGGGGAAGGAAGTTGTAGAACTGCCCTCGTTCATGAACACAAACATACAAATGTTAACTCTTTGAAGAACAAACTAACAATATGCTAGAACTGCCTAAACCCATAAAATGAACATCAGTTATAAAAACTTCTGTATTAGGAAAGCTATCACACAGCTTCTAGGTTGTAAATGAACTTTATAAAAGAAGAACTACTGATTTTTTTCTCATCTCTTATGCTTCTGGATAATGCAGCTGTGGACAACATGGTTGGGACTTCTGTCTAATGTTGCTTTGATTTCCTAGTTAACACCAGATGACAAAATGTACTCTTCAGTCAAAAAATCAGATACAATATAATTTAAGTCTTTGTTCTTTACTAATAACTGTAGTTAAATGGTTCTTAACTCAGTGAAGGGAAAAGGCAGAATTTATTTGATGGTAAACGTGTTTGATTATAAATATTCTAAGTTTGAGTTTTCAGTAGATGTAGAATATAATATGTGTGTATGTATATTCAGATTTTTACCATTTCAAAGAGGTAGAAGAAGAGCAGAGTTGTTCCTGTTTCTTGTCTTGCATATCTTCTGGGATACCTAATATTGCTTGATGAAAACTTTTTACTATGGAAACAAACCTTCATTAAACAGATAACCTTAAAAGAAATAAACACAAATTAGCAGGTTCATTTGGGATATCAAGGTTGTATAATTTTTAAGTGGGTGTGGTTTGTGATTCAGTCTTGAAATTATTAGATATATCTGTTATGCCTTGTGGTACAACTTCTCGTACTGGTTTATGATTGAGGTGTGAATTTGACATATTCTCACTTTGACTGTTCAGTTCAGTTGGGGTGGGGAGTAAATGTGAAGGTATTTTTCTTAGACATGTTTTCTTTTAGTCTTTTAGGTTGAGTTACTGTCCCATCTATTATCAATGGGTTGTTTTGGTTATGACTAATGAATATCTTTGCTTATAGAAAAAGGTACTTTATTTGGGAATAACATTTTTAAAAAATTTTTTTTTAGCTTTTTGAAGTGGTTCCACCCTCCCCACTTTCATTTCTTTAACATATTTTATACTTGACTTTTTTTTTTTTGTCTTTTTCCATGTCCGGCAATGGATCGCAACCCTCAGTGTTGCCCCCGTACCGGACCGGGGACCGGCAATGGGATCGCAATCCTCGGTGTTGCTCCCGCGCCTCGCTCACTGGCTGAGCGGGAACCCGTCTGTATGTGGGATCCGAACCCTCGGGCGGGAGCGCCGCCGCGCTTCCCAAGCGGCGCACTATCCAGTGCGCCACCGGGCCGGCCCATATTTTATACTTGATGTTATAAAGCATTTACTCCTTTTACACATAAGAGTCTCTAATATAATTTTTTTCAGGTCAGAGTTCTGTCTTTCTTAGAACAATCTGAAAATTCTTTAGAAAAACCATGTATTTGTGCAGCCTCATAATACCAAGGTCACGGGTTCAGATCCCCCTACTGATCAGCCACTCCCCCCACCCCCCAAAAAGGAAAGACCATTTATTTGTGGATTTCTTCAGTGTCTGGGGAATCCTGAATTTCTTTCAGATAACCATTTATTACAGTTTCTAATGTTTTAGCCCGATGTATATGCACTGTGTCTCTTTGAACTGTAGGACTGTAACATTAGTTAACCCTTTCCTCTGCCACATTTTGCCTCCTTAACCCCATTTTTATCCCCAGTTTTTAAAAAACCTTATTTACTTCTGATTTTTTGCAGACTCAAGAATGAACAATCCGTCAGAAACTAGTAAACCATCTATGGAGAGTGGAGATGGCAACACAGGTAAGAGTTCCCTGATCCAGCTTTTTGATTAGACCTAATAGAGCTAAAAGTAGAAACTTTCCACTTTACCTAGGATTTGTATTTGGTAAATACAGAACAGTTTGAATATTGAGTTGTCAAATGTGATTTAGTACTTACAAGAACTGGTATTGTGTTTAAGATTATCCAACTTTCTTCTGCAGATTGCTTCATCTTTTCACTTCCATCTATGACAGGAACTACAGAGTAGTACCAAGAACAGTTCTTTGGGTCAGATAGTTCTGGGTATGAATTATGGATTTGCCACTTACTAGCTATGTGACTTTGGACAATTTCCTCAATCTTTTTGAGACATAATTTATTTAATTATAAAATGGGGATAATATAATTCAAAGGTCATCGTGAGTATTAAAAGAGATGATGTATGTGAAGTGTTAAACAAGTGCCAACTATGTAGTAACCATTCAGTAAAAAGTTGCTCGTGTTATAGGTGTTAATAAAATAGTAAATCTTATCCATCCTACATTTGATATAAATTATATTAAAGTTATGACAGCATCAATAGGTAGTTATAAACACACACCCACATTTAATACATTTTTTAATTTGGTAATTTTTAAAAACATTTACACTTGATTAAACCTTTTATCAGGAGAAAATTAATTGTTGTGTAAATGAGAAAACTGAGGCCCATGAGAGAAAGGTAAATCCATAAAGGATAGTTTGTCTCCATAGCCCATAATCTTAATTCAGTATATGGTTCAGAGGACATTTGACTATGTATCTTTATCATCTGCCAGAGATACTACAGGGATTTCCCCAGTTTATAGCAAAGGTGTAAATTAAAATATTATACCAAATAACAAGGGAATTATGGACAGGGATGCACAGAAAGTTATTGTTTCTAAAGTAAACTAGGTTTTTCACTTCCAGAGAGGTTTTCTTCTTTGACCATCATTTGAAAAAATGCCTAACTGTGGGAGATGGTGAGAATGAGAGTCACTCTTTTGAAAACTATCTTTGTTTTCTACCTCTACTGGCCACAAAACTTCTGGGTTGGAGTAGAGGCGTGAGTGGAACCAGTGTGACCGTTTCTTGCCTGCATATCTTCTTCCATTGACACTGTCTTGTACCTGGAGATGCTTCTTAATCTTGTAATTGCTAAAACATACCTACCTTTTTGCATGAAGCTGAGCTGTGAGGTTTTCATGTTCAGCCCTGTTGTATTTAACATGTCTCATATTAATCTCAGGCTAGCCAAGCAGAGTACTATAATATCTCCTGAGAAGGGAACTGGGAGCATTATATTCTGCCTGAACTGTGAGACACAATCTCCTTTCAGTTATTTCTCTATCCCGTTTGGGACCCATCTGTTTTTATTTTATAGCACTGGTTCCTATGCCAGTACAGGTGCTTTGGCCACCTAGCTTAGGCGTAGGACTTGTTTGCAGAGAGAAACAGGGCAGCTGATCCCATTAAGAGGATAGGGGAGAGTGGGCAGGACACCCCTGACTAAAGAACAACCTCAAAGAAGAGGCATGCTTTTCTCTCTAGGGGAAGAGAAACAGACTCACAGAATGATTGGAGAACACTGAAAATATCCACTACATTGGGAATGCCCATGTTTAATTTAAAGCCACAGGGGTTGGTTGGTTAGCTCAGCTGGTTAGGGCATGGTGCTGATAACACCAGGGTCCAGGGTCTGATCCTGTACTGGCCAGCCACCAAAAAAAAAAAACCAAAAACAATACTTTAAGGCCACCACTATAATAGCTGTTTCAGTAGCTACTATTTATTGAGTACCTAACAACATTGATAAAACCCCGTGATATATTTTTTAAAATCTTAAGGGCTGTATGCATTATCTGATTTTAATTTAAGTTCTCATGCCAAGTTAGATATTATTTCAAAAAGTAGGAAATCGAGGCACAAAACCAGCCAGGAAAGGAAGGCAGGTTTAGGATTTGTACCGCATGTGATTGTCCTGATGAACTGGAACAAAATATAAATGAAAATTTAAGTAACTTTTTGTATATGTTTAGGCCTAAAACCATTTATACCAAGCTATCTATGTAAGATAAATTCTGACTGGAGTACTTGTTGAAATAGTCTTGTGAATTTCCTGACCTATTTTAACATGGAATACATGGCAGACTCGTTCTTATCATACAGCTGAGCAGCATCAATTCAGATATTTTACTTTTTAATGTCTCTAAAATTATGATTCTGTGGCTAACAACTGGTGCTTTCTTAGACTTCTTTACTTGCATCACCAGCAATGGCAGTTTATTTTTTCTCATCAATTCAGATATTTTACTTTTTAATGTCTCTAAAATTATGATTCTGTGGCTGACAACTGGTGCTTTCTTAGACTTCTTTACTTGCATCACCAGCAATGGCAGTTTATTTTTTCTTTTCCCTACAAAAAGAGAAAATTTGTATTGCTTTTTTGTAAGGGTTACTGCTACTGCCATAATTATAGCAGCTAGATCAAATGCGAGATGATCAGCCATCTTAACTCTAAAGCATAGAGACTGACTTCCTGTTTGTCTGCTGCAGCATTTGTTGCCTTACTAATATTACAAATTATTTCCATTTTACGGACCTTTACATTCACTTGAGAATAACACCTCGATTGTCAATTTCCCAAATGTTAAGGGTCTGTCACTATATTCTTAGCATAGCCTTCTAATGTCAATTTGTTAGTTTAGGAATACAGAAATACATTTGAGTTGTAGTTTGCATATTAAATTACTATGTTTGATATACTAGATACAAAATTACAGTTTATTTAGATAATTACATGGTTACAAATTGATTTTTATTTAAAAGTATAACATGTGAACCTGCAGATTGTTTGTTATTTATTTGTTTTATTGTTAGTAGTTTAATTATTAGCTTTTGGTAGTTATGGAAAACAAGTAAAAGTTTTAATGGAAAAACCCTTAGCATTATAATATAACTGGATCCAGAATACTTTTGTGTAGATCATTTTTCTTGAAACATTTACAGTTGTAATAATTTTGATTTGTGGGATTTTAAGGAAAATGATACTGTAAAATTATTTGTGTTGATACTTCTTTGCCTTTCATCTGCCAGAGGGATTTATTTAAGTTGAGAAGTTAAATCTGACAAAGCACTCTTGTCAAATAGCCCTTATTTGTTCACAGAAAATCTGTAGCTTTGGTTTGTTATTTATTCAGTAAGTGCCAGTTCTATATGTAAAATATTATAATTGATGTTGTTAGAAGATATAATGGAAATAGATGAGATAACCTCAGTCTTCAATCCATTAAGAGAGAGGATAGATATACAGATAATTGATTCTGGATAGGTTATGGTAAGTAATTCAAGAGGAGTTATAGAAAAATGCTATAGTATAGGACAGGTGTAAGGAACCATCCGAATGGAAGAGAGTGAAGAAAGACCACTGATGGAACCAAGGTAAGGGAGAATAACTGGAATCAAAAGTACAGAATGAAGAGTTAACATTGAAAATGAAAAAAGATATACAAATTGATATAATTCTCTAAAATTAGAAAAAAAGGGAAGATTAAACGACAGAAAATTGAGTGGAAGAAAGAAGGAAAACTGAGGAATGATTTACCTCAGATTGCCTCATTTTTCTCATAAAAGTAGTTCAGATGTTCATCTGAGAGGAAAGCAGGAATAATAGTAATATTAATAATGGCAGCAGCTACCATTTTTTGAATTCTTACTATAGGTGCGTGGCTAGCTGCTTTATTACATATACATTATATCATAACTGTTAAAATACCTTCTATAAGGTAAGTAAGGTTATGCCTGTTTTCATGTAAGGCAACTAAATTCAGAACAGTCTAGTAATTAGTGATTGGAAGATTATGAGCTTTTCAGTACCTCACACTGCCTTGCTAGGAGAAGGTTGAATGAAATGGGTTTGGGGTTAGAGCAGACATAGTTATCTTTAAGGAATTGATTGAAATAAATAAATTGAAACAATTGATAAGCTTGTTGATGGTCAAGCTCAGATTGAAGAAAATAAATGTGTAGCTTATCTGGCTAACTTGGTTACATGACCTTTCCATAGCCTAGCTCACCAGTCCACAGTCAGGATTGAAGAAAATGGAAGATTGGATTATTTTGCCAAAATAATATCCTCTAAACAAAAAACCCATCCAGATAAGAGGGAATGGTAAGGGTCTTCCTTATAACATAGTTGTTTGCACAAGGATGCTGACGAGGATGCTTCCTTTGGGGAAGGAAATAACTCCCCATTTTTTCTTCCCCCCCCCCCAACTTTGGTAACTTCTAATCTACTTTGTCTTTGAATTTGCCTATTCTCGATATATTGGTGTAATCATATAATATCTATCCTTTTATGTCTGACTTATTTCACTTAGCATGTTGTTTTCAAGGTTCATCCGTGTTGTAAAATGTATCAGAACCTCATTACTTTTTTATAGCTGAGTAATATTCCATTGTGTGTATATACCACATATTGTTTATGCGTCATGTGTTGATGGACACTGAAGTTGTTTCTGCCATATAGCTATTATGAATAATGCTGCAATGAACTTTGGTGTACAGGTATATGTTTTTGAGTCCTTATTTTCAATTCTTTGGGATATTTACCTAGGAGTGGAATTGCTGGGTAAAGCAAAAACACCACAAATTTATTATCTTATAGTTCAGGAGGTTAGAAGTCCTAAAATCAGTTTGTTGGAAGAGCTATAGTCTTTCTGAAGGCTCTATGGAGAGTCCATTTTCTTCCCTTTTCCAGCTTCTTGAAGCCACCTGCATTCTTCAGTTCAGGAGGTTAGAAGTCCTAAAATCAGTTTGTTGGAAGAGCTATAGTCTTTCTCAAGGCTCTATGGAGAGTCCATTTTCTTCCCTTTTCCAGCTTCTTGAAGCCACCTGCATTCTTTGGTTTGTGCCTCTTTCCTCCATCTTCAAAGCCAAATGTATAGTATCTTCAAGTCTTAGTCTCTCTCTCCCCACCCAGTACCTCCCCCTAACCTCATCTTCTGTCATCACATCTCTTTCTCTGACTCTCTTGCCTCCCTCTTTCCCTTATAAGGACCTTGTGATTCTTAACTTCATCAGATCTGTAAGATCCTTTTGGCCATGTAAGGCAATGTATTCACAGCTTCTAGGGATTAGGATGTGGATGTATTTGAGGATCCATTGTTCTGCTTATTTTATCCTAAATTAAACCTGATCAACTCTGTTACAGTTGACAGTTGGAAAAGTAAAGGAGTTGTATAGAGTTTTACAGACTTTGGTAGGAAAAACCAAAGCATCTTTTTTAATGAAAAGAAATATTAGACAAATATTAAGGCCTTGCCTACTTTTACTCAAAGGGCAGACTTCTTTCATCAGTACTCTTGACAAGTGGCCATCTACCCTATGCCTGGGTTCATCCACTGAAATAGAACACAATACTTTTTCATGTAATCTGTTCTGTTGTTATACAACTCTGTTATCTATGTTCTTTTGAATTCTGTCCTTAGGAATCCTCATCTTCTAAAAAATGAAAACTTTTCTGAAGTCAGTGCCATATTTGAAATCTTTTTCATTCATTTGATGACTTATAAAGTAATAATTTATGTTAGAATATGATAATAGTGGCTATCATTCATTAAGTATTTACTAAATACATTAAGCACTTTATAGAGATTATCTCATTTAATCCTTATAACAGCCTTTTGAGGCATTATTTTTCTCTTTTTATAGGTAAGAGAATTGAGGTTTAGAGATGTTTAGTCACTTGACAAAGGTCGCACAGATAAAGAAAGCAGAGCCATTTTTTATCCTTTAAGCTATGTTGTTCCTCGTGTTTTGTCTCTAATGTGCAAGATACTGTACTGTACTCAGTAGGCTCAATGAAGTCGAATAAAATATTGATTTTGTTTTCAAGAAATTTATCATGTAAAGAAAACATGTATGCAAATGTAATATAACAGAAATGGGGAAGATTCGTAAGATGTATACATGGATCCATTAGAATTCAATGTAGAGAGAAACTGTTCCTAGCTGGGAGGATCAGGGAAGGTTTTGGAGAAGGTGGAGCTTAAAATGTACCTTGAAAGCTAGGATCTAAATTAATGGTGGTGGGCAATATACTTGTAGCATGAAGAAACAGCAAAAGCTAAGATGAAGAGAAAGAAATCTGCCCTAATTGTCTATAATTCCTTTAGAATTTTTTCATCATGTCATGTGATTTTTAGATCCTTTATCGTTTAGTCATTCTCAGAATTAGTATTCCAGTTTTTCAGACTTCAGTGCAGCCATTACCATTACCATTGACTTAACCATTGGCTTAATGTAATTATTTTTTACAATTAAGGTAAAAATAACAGGTGTTTATATATGAAATTTTAATGTAAGTTTTTATAAATTTAATATGTTTTTTCTGATAATATTTGTTTTGCAATATTGAAACTTGTTTTATTTCTTTCTTTCTTATTTTAAAAAAAACATGACCAGTAAGGAGATCTTAATCCTTGAGTTAGTGTTGTTAGCACCACGCTCTCCCAAGTAAGCTAACCAGCCATCCCTATGTAGGGATCCAAACCTGTGGCCTTGGTGTTATCAGCACCACACTCTCCCAAGTGAGCCAAGGGCCGGCCCTGAAACTTGTTTTCTTTTAAAGCTGCTGATTCATCTGTTGATTCATTGTGTTGGTAGTCAATTAATTGTAAGTCTTTTTTCTCCTCAGTTATGATAGGTCTAAGGCTCCCTATTCTGTCCTTTTTCAATTTATTTTTTTATTCAAATGGTTTTTCTCCTCAGACAGTATCAGAATCTTTCTGGCAAATGAAAAGCACAAAGAAATTTATTAATGCAACCTAATGTACATTATGAAATAGCATTCCAAAATATATCATCATCAGAAATTCCTAGTAATCAGCAATGTATTAGTTCTGTGGGATTTACTAGTGCCATGGGTGGTATTAAGAAATTATGTTTATAAAAGAGCATGGTCAAATACTATTTTCTGGGCCGGCCCAGTGGCGCACTGCTACAGTGCGCCGCTTGAGAGTGCGGCGGCGCTCCCGCCGAGGGTTCGGATCCCACATACAGACCGGTTCCTGCTCACTGGCTGAGCGAGGGGCGGGCGCAGCACCGAGGGTTGCCATCCTGTTGCTGGTCCCGGTCTGGTACGGGCGTGACACTGAGGGTTGCGGTCCGTTGCCGGACACGAAAAAAGACAAAAAGGAAAAAAAAAAAGTATATTATTTTCTCCAAGATGAAGAGAACGGATGCTAAAAGACCAGGGCATCAGTGAATATACCTGCTGATGGACTTTGGATGTGTTGCCCCGTCCAAAACTCATGTGGAAATTTGATCCCCAATGTGGCAGTATTGGAAACTGATTGAGTCATGGGGGCAGATCCCTCATGAATGGATTAATGCTCTCCCTAGGGGGAGGGGGACTAATGAGTGAGTTCTCGCTCTATTTCCCACGAGAGCTGGTTGTTTAAAAAACATTGGCACCTCCTCTCTCACTCTCTTGCTTCCTCTAGTCATGTGATCTGCTTGTGCCTGCTGGCTGCTTGTGCCCGCCGGCTGCTTGCCGCTATCCACCATGAGTAGAACCAGCCTGAGGCCCATGCCAGATGCAGCTGTCCCAGAAACATAAGCAAAATAAACCTCTGTTATTTGTAAATTACCCAGTCTCAGGTATTTCTGTTATAGCAACACAAAACGGACTAATACACCAGCTATTCTTTATATAGTAATTTAATAACTTGATGCCTTGAACCAGCATTAGTTCTAGAAAACATTTCTAGATAAAATACCAGTGTTCTCAGGAGAAGCCTCAAAAAAAAAAAAAAAAATCACTGAGGAACAGGCCTCAGATAATGTTCTCATCAAACCAGAATAGAGCAATTGCAGATTTCAGACTCTGAAGGACTGTTTTCCCTTTGAACTTATGTTTATCCAGAGGCTATTTTAATATTCTTATCATTTTTTATTATTATCATCATCTTAAAGTTTATTATATATTATACTGTGTGAATCACATTCTGCACTGACCAAGGTTCTCTTGTAAGCCTGAGGGTAGAAATACCATTGCTTTTTTTTCTTGGAGTTTCTTCATAATGAACTTTTAAATAGTGAGTGGTCCCACGTGTCATTGAAAGTGACTAGAGCACTTCCAGAGGACCTCTGGAGCACAGCGAAGGATATATTACTTGTTCTTGGTGGTCTATAAGCAAACATCAAACACCTATAGGAAAGATAGACCTTCGTCAAGTGTTTGGTTTGACAGATGTCAGTTACAGGATATGGATTCTGAGATACTCTGATACTACATATTGATAAACTTGCCCTGGACCTGCCCACTGATGCACATGGTGATTTTTTTTTTTTCCCTTATTTTAGATGCATTTTATTGGGGAGGAGGCTATACAATCTGTGGGAATAGTAAGTGGCATCTGAATTAAGATTATACTTTCATAAAGTGAGCAAATGAGCAATCGATCCTTTTGGCAAGAGATAACAAATTTAGAATTTTAAAGATAGCATCCATTTTTATTCACTAATAATAGAAATTTGGGACAGTAATGAGAGGGTCTGTTTCTAAAAGGCTGCTTTAGGCACAGATTATCAGAGATTGTCTCTAATTTTCTCCCTTCTTTAGAGGGCTGCTTAGTTTCATGTCATGTCACTTTTTTCATATTTTTTTTTCCCCAACAGATATAAAAGAATTTTCCAGCCATGTTACAGTTTGCATCTTGCTTGAAGCAAAAAATGACTCCATTACTCTTTCGGTTAGATCCGTTATATAGCATCCTAGCCTAAAGCAGTGGTAGTAGAAACTAGGGGTCGAATGTAAGAAGCCATGGGGGGGTGGAGGAGAGGAATTTGAGCGGGAGTAAAAAAAGAAAGAAGGAAAGGGAGTAATCTAAAACGAATGCCTGCATTTGGCTTGGAGCTAGAGTAGATGTGCCATTTGCTTCTTGGGACTGCCCAAGAAGGGAGTAGACTTGACAATGAGATGATGCATCTCAGTTCTGAAAATGCTGCATTTGGAGTGCCTGTGGTACTTGCAGGTGAAGATGTGGGCAATTGAAATTAAATAAAATTAAAAACTCAGTTCCTCAGTCATACTAGTAATATTTTTAGTGCTCAGTAGCCATGTGTAATTAGTGGCTACCATATTGAATAGCACATATATAGAACATTTCCATTATTGCAGAAAGTTCTATTGGACAGGGATTAAATAGACTAGGAAAGAACAAACAACTGTGGATCAGAAGTGAACCAGAGAGGAGTTCATGGTGTTACTATTCAGCGTGGTCAAGTCCTGCAGAGAGGTCTAGATATGAGGCTTAAAATGTGACCCTTGGATTTCACAATTGGTATTACTGGGGACCTTTTAAAAGGTTTTAGGTAACTGGGAAAGAAATTGCTGTAGGTAGAGTAATGAATGATTGAGGAAGTGAAATGAGAAATGTAGGCAACTCTTTTAATGGAAGCTCTATGAAGGGCTGTTTGCGTAGGGGTTAAAGGCTCAGACCCTGAAACCAAATCACATGTATTCACATCCTGATTCTTTCACTGACTAGTTGTATTACCTTGGGCAAGTTATTTCTTTCTGTGCCACAGTTTTCTTACCTGTGAGATGGAGATAAATAATAATAATCCATCTCATAGTACTGATGTGTACATGGAAAGCAAGTTGAAGTGTGACTCAGTAACTGTGAGCTGTTTAGTATGATATGGTGATATTAAATAAAGAGAAGGAAAGAATGGGAGAGAAGGTCAGAAAGATCCAGGGGAGCAATTTAAGTATGTTTATATGCTTAGGGAGAGTAGCCAGTAGGAGGGGAGTGGTAAAGAAAGAATAGATGATTCGGGAATCAGAGTTCCCATGAAGGAGGGAGGTGCTGGGTTTCAGAGCACTGGTGGATGAAGCAGCTTAAAGTAGAAGCCCCCCCCCCCTTTTCTTAAGATGGAGAAATGAGAGAGGGAAGGGGGTAAAGACAGATATAGATAATAAGTGTTTAGGTAGAAGGGAATGTGAAAAAGCACTGTAGATAGGGTTGGCAACAGAGGCAGTTAGGGATGTCCCCGAGGTACTGGGGAAATGAAACTGGGAATTAGAATGCAATAAAGAAGTCTGGGACTAGATAGTTCATCTAGATAAATAAGCAATATAAGAAGGATTTGTAGCAAAGGGTCATGATTCAAGCTAAGAACTCTGACATCAGATAAAATTAGAAGGTAAGGATGTACTACAGTATTCAAGGACAACTTTGTGTTTCTGAGGAAGGCAGAAAGCTGTGGTCTTTGAACTGGCTCACCTCTAAATGGTAAAGGTGAGAAGGGAGCATTAGAGTAGGTTGGGAAGCAATAGAGAGATGGAGCAGGGAAATGTTTGGTAAATTTTTCTTTTCCAACAAAAATATTAATATGATGTTAGGATATTAGAATAAGATCTTACTTTCTAGTGTTCTTGGTCCTTAAAGTATTCCATTTATGTAAAATATTTAAGTGATTTGAAAAAGACATCTCAACAGGTCACAAGCCATCCATTTTTCTACAATTAAGAATAAAGTTAATAAAGATCTGTTTTAATAGAACCTTTCATCTAGATAGACTTAACAATTCAACAGACATAATTACGTATGGAAATCTTGTCATAATCTATAAGGTGATATATAAAAGCAAATTTTAAAAAACAACATACTATTACTTAGGAAGTAAAGGACGTACAGTGTGATTGCCATGGAAATTTTTGAGCAGATATCTATTAACCATCCATCCTGTAGATGATCTGTGTCATCAATTTTGATTGTACTTCTTGCTTTTGTAGTAGCATAGAATCTTTCTGTTGCCGTAAATGATTCACTTTTCTGGATTTCTTTTATCCCGGATTCCTATGATGGCCCAGATAGAAGAAAGCACCTCCACACAAACACACTGAAGAATGGGCAGTAGCTAAGTTTTCCTAGAAGATCTCTTAGCTATTATGTTCCACAGTTGCTTGACATCTGTAAACCTGACTTGTGATTTGTGTTTGCTTATCAAGATGATGTAGTGACAGGCACAGATACTGTCTTTATTTTTTGTAGGATGTCTGAAATTTAGGCTACTGTTCATAAATTTTACCTCAACTGCCCTAAATTTACTGATAAATAGTAATCAGTGGATAATGTACTATTCTTTTATATTATATGTTTAATTGAAGTAGTAGTATATGATTTTCATTATAGATTAAAATGTAGTACGGTATTATCTAAAGTATAGCACCTGAATGATGAAAAATCACTTTTACAAACTCCATGTTCCAAGATTTCTAAGGCCCTCATTCAAGAAATTGTTATCCTTATTTTCATACACAATTGCAACAGGGGTGCAGTGCGTATCATGTTACTTGGCCTATAAAAAATTAGCCAGTTAGACAGGCGAGACTGGCTGCTATAGGTAGGTGAACCATTAGGGCAGTTAACTGTCAGATTTGTATCAGAGCTGCAGGTTCTTTTTTTTTAATTGAAGTGAAATGCACATAACATAAAATTAGCTATCTTAAAGTGAATAGTTCAGTGGCATTTAGTACATTCACAGTATTATTCAACCATCACCTCTATCTAGTTCTAAAATGTTTTCATCACCCCAGAAGGAAACCCTATAGCCATTAAGTAGTTGCTTTCCATAGCTCCCTTCTCTCAGTTCCTGGCAACCAACAATCTATATTTTGTCTCTATGGATTTACCTATTCTAGGCATTACATATAAATGGAATCACACATTATGTGACCTTTTGTGTCTGGCTTCTTTCACTTCTAATGTTTTCAAGTTTCACATTATAGTATATTATCAGAACTTCATTCATTTTTATGGCTGAATAATATTCCATCTTATGGATATACCACAATGTGTTTATCTGTTCGTCCGCTGATGGACATTTGGGCTGTTTCCACTTTTTGGCTATTGTGAATAATGCTGCTGTGAACATTTATGTACATGGATTTGTTTGACTCCCTATTTTCAGTTCTTTTGGATATATGTCTAGCAGTAGAGTTTCTGGATCATATGGTTATTCTATGTTTAATTTTTTTGAAGAACTGCCAAACTGTTCTCCATAGCAGCTGAAATGTGCAAAGATTCCAATTTCTCTACATCCTTACCAACTATTGTTATTTCCTTTTTTCTTTTTTTAAATTACAGCCCTCCTAATGGGTTAGATAATATACTTTAAAAGCAACAACTCTTCATTCATTTTCCCCAGGAAATAATAATATCAGAAACCAAAACCTTCCTCTGTTTTTCCAACAGTGTTTTTATGAATCTCCCTCTATATTATGGTCAAAATGTCATGTAATAATGAGATGAACAATGGGTAGTAATAATGTGGTTTTACATCTAAGTTGTTAGATTTTCCACTTTCCTCACCTTGGTGGTTCATGCTCACTGGGTTACCCCAGACTACTTTTATAATCTCATCTCTCCCTCTTTTTAGCCATACTAAATCTCTCTAAGCACTTTGTTCCTTTCTTAGAGGAAATACCATATTCTGTCTTGTTTTGCTTCAGGGCAGTGACAGTACCTTATTCTTGCTTGTGACCTTTCACTGTCTTTTCGTATATCTATATATTTTTTGTAGTACTTGTCTTTTGTGTTACTTACTCAACTGAAATGTCCCCTCTGGGAAGCTTCCCTGACATTGCCTTCTCCCTTTCCCCATACAGTCCCCTTTAAATGTTCTGGTAGAACCCTATGTGTATCTGTTGTACATTCCACATTGTATGTGTATTTTTATGAAATTGAAACCACAATCATTGCCTGTGCACCCTGATCAGACTTGTAACCCCCTCTTTCCCCTTTATATTTCCATACCATTATTTTTATCTAACATTCAGTTTTTTAATTTTTATTTTCTATTTCCCCATACTAGAATGTAAGCTGTGAAGACATGATTTTTGTCTTCTTCACTGCTATATTTCTAGCACCTAGAACAGTGCCTGTCACATAGTAGATGTTCAGTAACTATTTGTTTAATGAATAGGTCTGAGAACTACTTAAGAGTGAGGACTGTGGCTGTATTCATCTCTAAAACCTCAGCGTCTGGAATATCAAAGTTCAATAAATATTTGTTGAATGTAGCATTTATTCTTACAGCAGAATCTTTTTTCTACATGATATTCTTGGTTTTTATTTGTTGTTTATAACTAAATAATTATATAAAAACAAAAAAGTGTACATAAGCAAAAAGAATTGTCTCACTGAAAGTAGGAGGTGATTCAGTCATTAAGTCTTGTGCATATAGGTGTAAAAACTAGTTTATCAAAAGCCATTTCTTAGAAAGGTAAAACTATTCATTCAAGAAAAGAAAAATTTCTACTAATTGTAAGAATGAACAATCCCGTTGGTTCAGATTTAGGAAAACAGCTGATGAATTCCTGTACCCACATTTCAAAGTAGCCATTACGCTGGAGTAGGTTAAAAACAAAGGTTGTATAGAGTTTCAAGTGAGCTTCAGATTTACAAGAAGAGATCACATACACTACAAGTTAGATTAAGTTCCCAATTTAATTAGCCAGTAATACTGAATGTTACTGGGAGCAAAGTAGTTTCAGAACAGGTATAGTACAGGTTGAATATCCCTTATCCTAAATGCTTGGGACCAGAAGTGTTTTGGATTTTTGATTGGTTTTGGATCTTGGAATATTTGCCAAATATATGCTAGTTGAACATCCCTAATTCAAACATCTGAAATCTGAAATGCTCCAGTGAGCATTGCCTTTGGGTGTCATGTTGGTGTTGAAAAAGTTTCAGGTTTTGGAGCATTTCAGATTTTGGATTTTCAGATTAGAGATGCTCAACCTGTATATTTAATGTAGCTTACCTTGCCCCCAACATTCTGAACTGGGTGGGGGTGGGGGCAAGCAGCTGCCTGTGACACTATCCATGCAAGTAGAGGCATATCAGATCTGAGAATAGAAAAAGAACTTTGCCCTTTTGTATATTCAGAGTCTAAGTCTCCATTTAGAACAAATCATTTTTGTTATTCTGTTGAAAACGGGCAATATTTATAAATATTTTCCAGGGTTCCAAAAAACTAATTCTCTGCAACCAACTTCTTTACTCTGATTTAATTCTCTTTTGTGATCTGTGTGATTCTGATACTTGGTCTGAGGCCTACAGTAACAAATGCATTTCGATGCATTTAGCAAAAGAATATGGGGTCACTGGCATTGGATAAAGGAGATTTTTTTTTTTCTTTTTAAAGTGTCATGGTTTTCTTTACATGTAGCTAAGTCCTGAAAAGATCTTCTGATACTTGGTCTGAGGCCTACAGTAACAAATGCATTTCGATGCATTTGGCAAAAGAATATGGGGTCACTGGCATTGGATAAAGGAGATTTTTTTTTTTTCTTTTTAAAGTGTCATGGTTTTCTTTACATGTAGCTAAGTCCTGAAAAGATTAGTAAAATGTAATATGTAAATTTTAATTTCTGGCCTCAAAAGGTTGATTGATCTCTTTGGAAACTATTAGTGTTATCTCTTAAATGATTATATGTCCCAAGAAACATTAGGTTTTATAGGAGTTAAGATTTGGGAAAGATTATTTATAGTTAGGCTGGCCCATAAAGTCTTCCTAAAGTAGATTCCAGACTAGATATTGAGTAATGACTAGGACTGGTAGAACTAAAGAAGAAAGTGAAGAGCATCTGCATTTTGATCCTATTGAGGGTATCACCTTAGCTTTCTCTCTGACTCTCCTTCTCTTTCCCTACCCCTCATACCTCTATCCTTGTCTTTATAAAATGTGTGTGTCCTCTCCCATTTGTACGTTTTTAATTTAATGTTCATAGAATATAGATTTCCATTCTCATTTATGGACAAATGACAACAGGAATAGGATAAATGAGAGGATTGTCCTCCCCCTACAAAAAATAGGTGCAGTCCTGGACAGAATTCAAACAGCAAAAGTCAGTCTCCTTTAAGAGACAGATTATTTTGGGACTGATCATTTTAGAGATGACATTAAAGGATAGTTAGAAAGGAAGCCCATTTTAGGAAAAGTGAAACTGAACAAAAGTTTAAGTTGTTATCACTGATTGTAGTACTCATAGTAGAGAATTTGAAAAATACAGAATAATGTATTCACTATTAACATTTTGATGTGTTTCCTATTTGTAGACAACTTTTTTACCAAAGTTGTCCATAATAAATGTAGTAATATTTCTCGAGTTATAAAATATGATTTTTTTTTAAAAATTGTATTTTAGTGTAACAGAAGTAGGATAGCTGGAGTAAACAAGCTATGAGGTAGAATCCAAAGGCCCAAAATTCTTTTTCCTTTTTTTGTCTTTTTTACTGACCGGTAACGGGATCACAACCCTCGGTGTCGCACCCGTACCGGGGACCGGCAACGGGATCGCAACCCTCGGTGTTGCGCCCGCACCGCGCTCAGCCAGTGAGCGGGAACCGGTCTCCACATGGGATCCGAACCCTTGGC
>NW_007730042.1:36739-58086 GCF_000696425.1 Galeopterus variegatus
CCGCCGCGCTCCCAAGTGGCGCACTCTCCAGTGCGCCACCAGGCCGGCCCCAAAGGCCCAAAATTCTGATACCTCATCATCTAGCTCAATTATTTCAGTGGACGTATTTCTGTATATTTTTGTTTTTCTTATTTGTATAGCAAGGCAGTTGGTTAGTTCTTTTTATAGGCCCCTTTTAGTTTTGCCTTTTCCAAAACGTCATATAAATGAAATCATACAGTTGTAGCCTTTGAGTCTGGCTTCTTTCACTTAGCATAATATGCTTGAAAGTCATCTGTGTCATGTATACTTTAGCTCAATTTTATTTCTTCTCTTCCTTCCCACAAAATGTTGGAGAAATACCAAATGTGTTTTTGTAGTAAATAGGAGGTATAGATTATCACTTTGGGATTAGAGAGGTGGGAAAAATGAAAGAAAGTGACATTTTAGTTGGGTGGTACAAGGTTTTTAAATGCCTGGAACCTTGCACAGCTGAGTAGTATAAACTGTTCATAAAGAGAGGAAACCTTTGCCTGTTTGATCATATTCTGCTGTCTATGAAGAGAGAAACAGAATTTCTGGGAGATGAGGACTCTCCAGTTGAGCTCCCTATAAATCCAGCTTTCTCTCAGTGGGGCCTTCCTTGTACCTGGTGCTGACCTAGGATTCAACTCTAGTTTATTTTCTTTCACATTCTTCAGTGCATATTCCTCATTCTTTTCTATTTGTTTTGCCGTTTTTGTTTTCTGAAAATAACTACCTTTTGATTACTGAGAAAATTGTAGCTGATATGAGCCCTATCACCTCCCTCCTCAACACTTTGGCCACAGAATAGGATGTTACCATTCCTCAGAAGGCCACTGTAGGTCCGCCCTCATTGTATGCCATTTTCTACCACACAGGAACCACCATCCTGAGTTTAGTGTTAATGGTCACATTGCTTTTCTTTAAACATTTTTTTTCATCTATGTATTTATTCTCAAATAATAAATTACTTAGATTTGCCTGTTTTCATTATATGAATTGAGTCATACTGTGTATATTCTATGACTGGTTTCTTTTGCTCAACATCATGTTTTTCACAGTCATCCATGTTAGTGTATGTACTGGATATAATATACCATTATGAGAATACATCACCATTTTCTTGTTCATTCTATTATTGATGGACATTTGGGTCATTTCTAGGCTTTCGCTATTCTAAACAATACTGTAAATAATTTTGTACTTATCTCTTGATGCATTTATGTAATGAAGTCTCCAGAGTATTTTCTTAATAGTGTAATTGCTGACCTTGTTTTAATGTTACTCAGTCCTGCCAGCCAGTTATCTAGAGCATTTGTATTGTTTTAATACTATTAGCAACAGAGAATTTTACAGTCTTGCCAAAACTTGATATTAACCAACTTTGTGATTTTAGCCAATTTATTGGGTGTAAAGTGGTATCTCATTGGGTTTTAATTTGTGTTTCCCTAGTTTCCAAAAACATCTTTTCTTGTGTCTATGTGTTTCTTCTTTTGTGAAATTCCTATTCATTTCTTTTGCCCAGTTTTTAATATTGGTTTGACTTCTATTGATTTGTACGAGTTCTTTGTATATTGTGAATACTAATCCTTTGCTTTTTGTATGAATGGAAAATATTTTCTCCTTTTTTGTAGTCCTTTGATGAACAGAGCTTTTAATTTTAAAGTAGTTAAATTTTTGTCTTTTTATTTTTGGGGTCTGGGTAAAGGAATCCTTCCTTTTTCCAAAGTTATAATGATATCCTTATGTTGTCTTCTAAAAATTTTATAGTTCTACATTTAACATTTAGGCCTTTTATCCTTCTGTAATTTTCTTTTTCTTTTTGGTATGGTGTGATGTGTTGTAATTTCTTTCTTTCTTTCTTTCTTTTTTTTTCTTTAATGGATACCCAATTACTCATTTATTGAAAAATTCTATCCTTTTCTCACTGATCTGTCATGTTTCATTCTTTCCTCACCTCTGTCTTTTCTTTCAAATGTCCATAGTTATGTGTAGCACTGTTTCTGTACTCTCTGCTCTGGTCTATTTGTTTATCCCTGCACTAATAGCACACCACCTTAATTATTACTGTTGGCTTGATAATGCAAATCACTCCACTTTTTAAAGAACATCTTGAACCTTTGCCCTTTTGTTTACATTTTAGAATCAGCTTGTTAAGTACTACCCATCTGCTGAGAAAAAGAGAAAGAAAATAACGTGAGATTTGTATATGAAATTGCTTTGAATCCATAGATTAGTTTGGGGATAACTGACATATTTTCAGTGTTGAGTCTTCCAATAACTGAGCATTTATTTGTCTTCTTTACTGTTTTTAAATAAAGTTTTCTAATTTTCTGCTTGTAGAACTTGCTATATTTTGTTGGATCTATTTCCAAGACTTTATGTCTTTTAAGTGTTAAAATATTTAAACATATTTGGGTTTCCGGTCAAGATGGTGGAATATATGGTCCCCAGCATCACTCTCAACCACAGATCAACCAATTTACATCTATAAAAAAGCAACAACAGCCAAGCTGGAGCCACTAGAGCTCAGGGGAAGAGGAGGAGAGACCTACAGAGTGCATGAAGGTGGGAGAAGCCATGGTGAGAAAAAGAAAAAAACACTCTGTCTGTTTTGAGCCCCAGCTGCATCCAGGCTGGAGCTGCTGAGCTTATGAAGCAGGAGCCAGCAAAAGCCACAGCTGTGCCCTTTGGATGAAGTTGCTTGGAGGCAGCAGGGGAGAAGAGGGCCATGGTGGCCCCCAGGCCAGCAAGACCACTAATAGGATTCCCGTGGACCCACATAGGAGTGAGGAGCCACTCAGAGGCCGATGAGTCATTGCAAGGAACCAGCGGCACGGCCCGCCCCCTGGAAAGCATTTGGGGCATGGGCAGTGGAGGAGACGGGCCCACCAGGGGAACACTGGGGCACAGGAAGGACAGCTGATCTGCACGCCAGTCAGCAAAGGAGCCTGGTCAGGAATATAGAATTGCATGGGGTGCAGTTTGATGAAAAGACTCAGGCCCATACCAGAGTTTCTACACAATCCAGGTGCACTGGATCTCTCAAGAGCTGGAAGTACCTATAAAGTCAACCATTAAAATCTGAGCTGCACAAAAAGCCTTCCCTAAGGAATCAGCAGCAAAGCAGCAATTTAGCTCAACCACACAGCTCATGTACTGGTCCCCACAGGAAGTTCCCCCATTTTAGAAGTAAGCAAAGGACAACAAATTAATTCCAGCGCAGAGTTTAAATGGTGGGAACAGCAAATAATTCAACACAGAAATGAAAGAAAAAACAAAGTACCTGCAACTAGAGACAAAGTTTCATATTAACTAGTAAAAGTCTCATTTCACCAAAGAACACCTATAACACCTAGAAGGACTGGAAGTCCCCTGGGATACCAAGCCAGAAAGGGGAGAGGGCCAGGGGCCTCAGCAATGCTCCCCAACACCTGCAACCAGTCCTGAGGGTGTGGTACAAGGGCCTCGGCCACACCCACCCGACACATGCAGCCAGCCCAGTGGCGACCACTGAGCCACCACAGGAAGTGTCCGGGGCTCTCCCAGCAGGGGTGGTGGGGGACCTCAGGCCTCAGCCATGCCCCCCCCCCACACACACAGCCAGCCCAGTGGTAACCACCAAGCTGCTGCAGGAAGTGCCCCAGGCCTCCTGAGCCAGGGTGGTGGGGGACTTCAGGTCTCGGCCACACACCCCCGACACCCGCAGCCAGCCCAGTGGTGACCACCAAGCCACCATAGGAAGTGCCCCAGGCTCTCCTGAACTAGGGCGGTAGGGGGCTGAGGCCCTCTGCCATGCCCCGCCTGACACCCGCAGCCAGCCCAGCAGTGGCCACCAAGCTGCCACAGGAAGCATCCCAGGCCTCCTTAACTGGGGCGGTTTTGGGCCAAAGGCCTCAGCCATGCACCCCTGACACTCACAGCCAGCCCAGTGGTGACCACTGAGCTGCTGCAGGAAGCAACCGGAGCTCAGGCAGTGGGGGGCCTCAGGCCTTGGCCATGCCCTTCCAGACACGTGCAACCAGACCAGCGATGACCACCAAGCCACAGCAAGAAGGGCCCCGGGTGCCCAAGCTGGGACGGTGGAGGGTGAGGGCTTTTGCCACACCCCCTGACATCTGTACCCAGCCCAGCAATGACCAAGCCACCACTGGAAGCCGCCTGGTCTCCCCTGTGGTAATGAGGGAGGTGCCACAGGCCTCAATCCTGCCCCTCCTCCTTCCTCCTTCTTCCATCCCATTTCCTTCCCCTTTCCCCTCTCCCCCGCCCTCCCAACTGCTCTCCAACAACATCCTAGAATGTAAAAAATAATATTAATAAAATTATATTTTCTTTAAAAATATATATATATATGTTTAAACATTTTTTTTTATTTGGTATATACAAAGGCAATTTTTAAGTAGATTTTTTGTGCCGCAGCCTTATTAAACTCTCTTATTGTAATAATAGATTGTTAGCTTTCTTAGGATATTCTACATACATAATCAAATCATGAGCAGAATGTTAGTTCTGTTTCTTTTTTCCAACTCATGTGTTTTCTTTTCTTGCCTTGTTTTGCTGGATAGGCCTTCCAGTATAATAGAAGTAGTGGTAGCTGGCACCCTTATTGTGTTCTTAATCTTAAAGAGAGTGCTTTTAATATTTCACCATTAACAATGATATTTATTTATTTATTTATTTATTTAATTCTTCCTCTTTATCAAGTTAAGGACGTTCCTAGTCCTCTGCCTAGAATTTTTTATCATATGTGGACACTGAATTTTATCTAAGGGTTTTCCTGCATCCTTTGAGGTGACTATGACTTACTTCCTCCTTTAATGAATTTGGTGAATCCTATTAAGTTTTTCTTTTTTATCCCCAAACCAACTTTGTATTTCTGGAATAAATCTGCCTTAGTCATAATATTTTATCTTACTAGATTAAGTTTGCTATTATTATTTAGGATTTTTCCATATATGTTTATGAACGAAACTGGCTTGTGTTTTTTGTTTTTTGTTTTTTTCTTTTTCACACGTATTTTGTCAGGTTATGGTATCAAGGTTATGCTGGCCTCATAAAATGAGTTAGGAAGTGTTTCCTGTTTTGTTTTGTTGTTGTTGTTATACTCTATATATCTTATGTTAATCTTCTTACATGATTCATCTTCTCTCCCAACATGTTAATTCCCCTGGTTATTTCAGTGCTTCTGTTTTCCAAGGCACACAAAACCAGATGTTACTTGATTTTGGCTAACAGCATCCCTGTTTCCTTGTACCCATCTCATTCTCAAGTCCAATTAGGGTAGGCATGTGTATCTGTTCCCCTCTGCTTTCCTTTTAGCTCAATTTAGGTCTTCATGTTTTACAAGAATAATTTCTATGTAATACCTACTTTCTTCTACTCCTCACCTCCCAACGGAGCCTCAATTTATTGAAAGAAATTACCTGCCTTTGTGTCTTAAATCCCTGTATTTATTTGAGTTGTTGTCTAATTGTGCTCTGTTTACCTAACTACCTTTGAACACTGTTTGGCATTCTTTTATAAGGTGGTCAGTTAGGTGCTGCCACAAGAGGAGACACAGGAGAGGCTCGGGAAAACAAAGTTTATTATACTCACAGGTTCTAGAGACAGGCATGGCGCACCACGCAGGGCCACATGGAAGAGACACCAGGGTGGTCAGGAGGCAGAAGACAGGAGGGAGGGGAAGATTTGAGCTACTGCCTTCATTGGGGTTTCCATGGGAAGGGCAAGGCAGGGCAGGATGCACAGTTTAAGATTGGCTAGTTTGAATAATTTCAGAAGACTTTGGGCTATAGTTGCATAGTACCTGGCCCTGGGATGATTAAGGCAGAGGAATATTGCCACCAGAGCCTGATAGAGGAGGTGTGGTTCTGGACTGGCTAGTTTGCATATCAAAGACATGTTCCTGGCTGGACTCTTTGCTATACCTAAGAATTGACTTGGCCTGGGAGGGGCAGTCCCTCCCCAGACAGGAACATTTTTAAGATGTCAAAACAACATAATATATAAAAAATATTTACAAGCACTATACGTTCATTCCATCCCCCACAAGACGCAGAGCCAGGGCACTTAAATAGTAGACCATTGTACCACGGTACCAGAAATCATCAATCTTTTGTTATATAGTGCTTTGTGACTTACAAGGAGCTTGTTATTGTTTTTATGGGAACTTGAAAGTGGAACCAGTATGCAGAATTTTCATGGACTCCATGAGAGTGAAATATTTGGTTCTAGAAGACAACTTGTTGTTGGTGGATTAATTTCTAAGTGCTTATCTGTTTTTCAAAATCTCATCCTCTTTTAGCCTTGTTCATTTATTTAATATATATAAAGCATATTTCTCTGATGGAGCATAATCTTTTCTTTCCTCTAGTTTTATTGAGGTATGATTGGCAGATAATCTAATGGTGCACAGTCTTAAAATCTTCACATAGGTAGTGACTTTACCTACACAGAGATAGAGACAGCAACTAATGACAAAATGCACAGCTTTAGTGAAATGTCTCTGTGTGGCTTATGGAAGTGATACTAATTTGTTAAAATTTTGTTTTATCCTAGTTTCCAGTTACTTAACACAAGCATGTATTCTTTTAATTTCATTAACTGTATATGTCTAGGTAGTTCTGTGGGTTTACTGTTAGTAGGAGACTAAGGAAAAACTTAAATGATCTCTATGAGTTTTTAAGGAAGTGATAAATATACACAGCATGTATTCTTTTAATTTCATTAACTGTATATGTCTAGGTAGTTCTGTAGGTTTACTGTTAGTGGGAGACTAAGGAAAAACTTAAATGATCTCTATGAGTTTTTAAGGAAGTGATAAATATACACACATTTATAATTATCTCAAAGTAACCTTAAGCAGTCCTTCTGGGTCATGTGATATACTTAATTATTCTTATGTCAGTGATACATTTGCCAGAAATTAGGATATATTATGGCAGAAGTTAGCACTCTTTTAGAAATACTGCTTTAAGGTTCTAACTTGTACTCTCCTAACTGTTCTGCTCTGTGTGTATGTGTATATATACAGGTGTGAGAACAGGAATATGGGATGTTCAAGTGGTAGAAAATGGAAGTTTATGTAGGACCATATCCACGTGTCTAGACATTTCTTGCAAGTTCCTGTGATGTTATCTTTTATTCAGTACAATGTATTCTGTTTTTTTCTAAATAATAACTGGATGTAGTAATTTGAAAACAATGTATTATATCCCTTAGAAAATATTTCTGGGGCTGGCTGGTTAGCTCACTTGCTTAGAGCATAATGTTGATAACACCAAAGTCAAGGGTTCAGATCCCCTCACCAGCTAGCCATCAGAAGGAAAAGGGGGGTCGGGGATATTTCTGGATATAAGGGTAGCATGTATTTTCATAAATTAGTCCTATTTCAACATCAAATCACAGCATAAATTGTTAAAAAGCACTAGCATAACATTTCAAAAATATGAATGTAACAGCCCTTGCTAATGAGATATAGTATATGTAGCAATTTATACTTGGGGATTATAGAAATTAGTACAACTATTTTGTTTCCCTATGTTTATTATGGAAAGGGTTGCTTTTGCCATCAGATTGTCGCTGATTAAAGTGTTTAAGCTAATAGTAAGTCCTTCTTGCTCTTGGCAAAGTCACCAGTGAATTTCTTCTGTCCAAGACAAGTATCAGGTAGGATGAGGACAGAAGAGAGCCTGCTACCTCTTTGGGACTCCCTTATTTACAACAGCGATAATGATCTCTTCCTTAAAGCCATCATAAGTTTCATGTCTGTTCCAACTCCAGTTGCTCTGATCACTGCATCACATCTGAGTTCTCTAACACTATCTTATGATTGTAATTCATTATTTATATATTTGTTTCTGTCTCTTAAGCTTTATCTGTTTTCATGTACTTGTCCTGCAGTCCTACCTTTAGAAGAGAAACCATTTTACTACATTTCCTTTCTTTTGAATCCCTTCTCCTCCTTGGAAGTCCTTAGAAAAGGGCTTATGTAAAATAGATGTCTGATGAATGTTGGTAACTGAAGTCTAGTACTTTATTTCATTCGATTTTATTTCTTTTAATTATTTTGCTTGCTTTCTAGGCACGCAAACCAATGGTCTGGACTTTCAGAAGCAGCCTGTGCCTGTCGGAGGAGCAATCTCAACAGCCCAGGCCCAGGCTTTCCTTGGACATCTCCATCAGGTATAATGTTTGTTCAACCATAAGTGAGAGTAAAAGATGGTGGCATAGGATGCTAGCTAGGGCCTGGGGAAGTTATTTCAGAATACACTTTTTAAATTATTTAAAGCCTTGTGCTAATCACGTTTAGTTGTATCATTCTAAATAGTTAAGTATGAAATTCTGTTGTCTTAGTCTGTTTTGTGCTGCTATCACAGAATACCTGAGACTGGGTTATTTGTAAAGAAAAGAGGTTATTTGGCTCACAATTTGGGTGGCTGGAAATCTAAGATTGGACAGCTGCATCTGGCAAGGGCCTCAGGCTGCTTTAACTCATGGCAGAAAATGGAAGGGGAGTGGGCGTATGCAAAGAGATCACATGTTGAGAGAAGAAGCAAGTGAGAGAAACCAAGGCACCCAGACTCTTATTAACAACTTGTTCTCTTGGGAACTGATTCATTCCCCTGAGAACAAGAACTCACTCAGAATGGCCCAGGGAGGGCATTAATCTATTCATGCAGGATCTGCCCTGTTGCCCAAACATTTGTTGCTATGCTGCACTTCCCAACACCACCACACTGGGAGATCAGATCTCAATATGAGTTTTGGTGGAGACAAACCACATTCAAACCATAGCACCTATGGTTTAGTTGACTGTATAGCTGTTGACTCCACAGCTCTGTGAAAAAAAGAATTCCTTATTATGAATGGAATGCTCATAAAAACTGGGTTTTTATGAGCATGAATCTGTGGTGGCTAACTGAAAGTAGTAAATTGCCAGAGTCATCCAAATGATGTAGCTGTCGTTACCTGAGAGCTGCTGTGCAAGGTTTGGAACTCAAAGCTCATGTTCCTCTTTAAAACAGTTTCACACCATTTTGATTTGGGCAACCACTCAGAGTCTTTTGCTTGGCTATGAACCCCCTAGTTTCAGGTTCAAAAATATCTGCTTCAACTTTATCACCCTTGTATCACATGGTTTTTTTCTTGAGTCTAAAACAAGCCATGGAATTCTTTTTATCCAGGTTTTAGCTATAATGTAGCGGGAGAGGGAATACAAAAACAAATATTGGGTACCTAAGAGTTTTGGGATATGGGAACTGGTTGAAAATGGGAAGCAGTGAAAACAGTTGGGAGATGGATTATCAGAGTGTCTCAACCTCTTGATTTATGTTCATAATTATTTATTAGAACACTACTTTGTACATCTTGGTGGTCTCTACCTCAATTAAAACCTAGAACTAATTTAACACTCAAAATGTGTTTGATATTAATGTTAGTAGTAGTGGTGCTAGCAATGGTGCCTAATGGTAGTGGTGGTGGCTATTCAATGAAAAGCCCGTATGGACATAAAACCTCCCGGGTTGCATATTAATGTGTTACGTTACTGTGGACTGAATACATATCATACTACTATTCTAGTCTTTTCATCAAAACATGTCATCAGACTACCTAAACTATAAAAGGAGTTCCTCTACTTGAAAACAGGTGAAATTCTAGAAAGCTATTTTAAAGCTCATTTATTTGTCCACAAACTCAAAGGGATACCACATAGGCATCAGTTAGCATCTTTTGTAAGAGTGAGGCCTAATTGACACACTTTTGCTCAGACACATAGCTTTGTTTATGTCTTTGGAATAGAAAAGCTTCTATATACAACTTCTAGAACAAACATTAAGATGAATTAGTATCTAAAATGAATTTAAGTATATTTTAATTATATTCTAGAAAAGCAAAAACATGTTGATGTCGATTTTCTCCAAAGAACATATTCAAGTCTCCAACAAGTTTTCTGGTTTCTAAAGAGGAATAGAATTTTTGGTATGGTTTAGTCAATTATGTGACACATAGTAAGAATCTTTATCTGGCTTAAATATGTGATGTTTCAAATGGTCCTACTAAGGTCCATATTCCAAAAGGATTGTTAACTTTTCCCACACCAGCTCCAAGGCCTCCAGATATAGCCACTGATTACTAAAATCATAGACCCACCAATACCACCCATACTAAAGGACTGCAGACCAAAGAATTTTATTCAAAACCTTGGCACTATTGAACCCTCCGTCAAGATACATAATTGTTCACCATCTGATTAGACACATAATTAACATACAGAATGACATTTATCTTCTGTTTCCAGCCCCTTATTGACTAGGTTAGCACTCTGGGCCTTTTCTTGTCATAATCATAAATATACATATACATATAGAAAACAGGTTGTTTTAGGTCTGTCACACCATTAACTTTCATGAAGAAATCATTAAGTTTCATGAAGAGGGGAACTCTTTCTTGTTTACCTGTATCCCCAGCATTTACCAAGGAGCCCAAAATATAATAGGTATTCAGTAATTATTTGTTGAATAAATGAGTAGATGAGCAAATGGTAAAATGTATGGGAATACGGGAATACAGAGGAAGAAATGATTAGTTCAGCCTGTACAATCTGAGACATTTATCATACAAAGTGGTTTTTGAGCTGAATCTTGAAGGAAGTTAGTTGGAAGCTAGCTAAAGGGAGTGGTAAAGGGATGCCTTCATTTTTTCATTTTTAACTTTCTATTTTGAAACTTTTAATTCTACAAAAGATTTACAGCAATAGAACAGTGTTCATCTGAAAACCCCTCATGTGAAATTACCAGTTGTCACTGTTTTACCATATTTGCTTTATCTCTGTGTGAGTGTGTGTGTGTGTGTGTGTGTGTGTGTGTGTGTGTGTGTGTGTGTACACATACAAAATATTGATTTTTTGGCTAAACCACTTGAGTATATTGTACACATTATGACCACTTCAAATTCCAGCAATTAATATTGATACAATATTATTTTCTAGTGTATTGTTCATATTTAATATTTTCTGCCTATGATCCAATCCACACCTTGCTTTAGTTGTCATGTCTGTTTAGTCTTCCTTAATCCAGAACAATTTCTGATCCTATCATAATATTTCGTGATGTTGACATTTTTGAAGAGTATTGGCCAGCTTTTATAGATTGCCCCTCAATCTGGGTTTGTTTGGTTGTTCCTCATGATTGGATTCAAGTTATATTTTTTTGAAAGGAAATACAACAGAAGTGATGTTGAGTACCTCTTAGTGTATATCAGAAGGTATATGATATTGCCCTGTCTCATTATTCTGATATTGTTTGTTCATTTGATTAAGGTAGTGTTTATCAGATTTGTCTACTGTAAAGGTAGCTTTTTTCCTCCTGGTAATTAATAATAAGTGAAGCAATACTTTAAGACTGTATAAATATCCTGTTCCTCCACAAACTTTAACTCAGGAACATCATGATTTAAATAAATTACATAGAAATCTTATCTCCTTTAAATCTTTGTACCTGAATCTCTTTCCTCTGGCTCTTTGACAGACTACTTCTCAGCCATTAGGTCTTAAACATATCTATTCAGATAGGCCTTTCCTGATTACACTCTATCTAAAATGTGTTCTCCAGAAATCTGAGTTTTGTTTTTTGTATTTGTTTTTGTTTTTGAGGGTTCTTATCTACCAACAGAACTATCAGCTTCAAATAAAGGACATCGCAGCCAGTTAAGTTGAGCCCCTAACTGTCTACTGAGCTTCATACCAACATTTACATTTAACTTCAGGACATCTTGATGCTATGTGATATATCTAAAATGGAACTCATTAATGACACTACCATTTTCTAGTCTCCCAATTTGAACCCTGGAATAATTCATGACTCTTTTCTTCATCTATATCCACTTAGTTGTCAGGATTCTCATATAGTATCTTGCAGTGCCTTTCATGTCTACTACTGTTTTATTCTCACTGTGACCATCCTAGTTTAGGCTTCCATTTATTCTAGCCTAGTTTATATGTTCTTTCTCCCTTCTCAGTCTTTCTTTATTTCAGGACATTGACATTTTTGAAGAATAAAAACCAGTTATTTTCTGTTCCTCAGTTTGGGTTTGTCTGATGTTTCATCATGATTAAATTCAGGTTATACATTCTTGGTAGGAATACAGCATAAGGAGTGCTGGATTCTTCTCAGTGCATCATAGCAGAAGGCGCATGTCTCACTGCTGGTGACTCTGTGTTCACTTGATCACTTGTCTGATCAAGTTACTGTTTTACCCTTGGTAACTAATAAGTATCTGTGCAGAAATAGTTGAGAATATGTAAATATCCTGATACTCCTCAAATTTCACCAATTAGTTGGAGCATCCATTGATGACTCTTGCTTGAATCAGTTATCTTAGTTGCCAAATGGTGGTTTTCTAATTCCACGTGTATACTTATTTTAATATAACCATGATGTGAACTTTCTGAATGTATGAAATGTGAGCATTAAACACAACAGACTTTCATGTGTGGCTTATAGGACAGATTATTTTATTTTTACTTTTTTTTTTTGGCTGCTGGCTGGTTGGTATGGGGATCTGAACCATTGACCATGGTGTTATCAGCACCGTGCTCTCCAAAGTGAGCTAACCGGCCAGCCCAGATTCTTTATTTTAGCTAGTTGTTTTAAATTATGACTGTAAATGTTCTAAGGACTTGACTGTGTAGGTATGTATATCTGAAGGTACTTCAAAAAGTTCATGGAAAGATTTACATTATGTTTTGATTCTATTTTTCCATGAACTTCTTGAAGTGCCTTCATATAAGGTTTCTATTCTGGTGTATACATGGACATTTTGAAATAATGTAGAAGAAGAATTAAGTTTTTAGAATCTAAGCATCCTAGGCATACAAACAGAATGTTATATGAGGAACATCCAATACAAGTGTGGCATGCCTAATGATGCTCATTTAGTGTGGGAAAACATCTTCAGAAAAGATTAACAGCATTTTTCATCGAGGGACGTGGATTTGTGTAGATGGACTGTGAGCTTGTCCATAAAGTTTTAACCCTATAAGATAAACCTCTTTGTATTTTCAATTCTAGCTCAATGACATACACTTAGTAGAGACTCTTGAAATATTTGTTGATGACAACCTCCAGTGATGAATATCAACAGTATTAGACTAGAACTTCCCCTGATTACTTTACTTATAGGTCCAGCTCGCTGGAACAAGTTTACAGGCTGCTGCTCAGTCTTTAAATGTACAGGTAAGCTGGCACATGGGATTATGGGTCACTTTTTCTATTTATTTTTCCACATTTTTCTAATTTTCTGTGATGAGCACATAATTTACTGAATCTCATAATGATCCAAATAATGATAATTATTGCCATTAATGAAAATCAGTTTTCTGATCTGCTACTGTGTGTGAATCAAGGTGGGCAGGAAAAGTTTACTTTCAAAGTTTAATATGTAAATTCAGTAAAAATGTTTCTAAGTTATGTAGCTATAACACATACATAAACACAAAGCCTAATGATCTCTTAAATACCCTTTCATTTCCAAAGGTCTTTTTATTTATCATTTGTCATGACTTAAGGAAACATTATAGTGCAGAAGAAAGAACATTGGACTGAAAGACACAGGGGTCTTAGATTTGGATTCCCATTCTGCCACTAACTAGCAGTGTGACTTTGACAAGTCAGTTAACCTCCTGGGGCTGTTTTTCTTATCTGTATTTAAGTGGGGGAATTTATAAGATTGCCAGGGTTCCTCTCTGCTCTAAAATGTTATGCTTGTAAGAATTGTAATTAAATCTGCTTGTAGATATTGGTGGGTAGACAAAATTTTAAAACAAAACTTAAATCTGACTACTTCGCTTCTATGAACCATATAGCAGAACATGCAAAGTTCAAGTATTTTGAATTTATTCCATAACATTTCAATCAACCTGAGGCTTCCTTTCATTATAGTGTTTAGGTAACAGTCGAGAGGGAAAAACAGTATTCTGTGAGATTGATTTCAGTGTTGCTAATGACTAAACACCATGGGTTGAGCACTCCATGAAACCCAGTGGAATATGGACCAAGTAACACATGGAAACAAGGAGAGAAAAGAAAAGGAGATAATGTGACCTTCCTTTCTGAGGGAGAGGAGGCAGAAAATTGCTTTGGTTGCCATGGTGAACTTTCATCCCTTAGAGAGATGTTGGCAAACAGGCTGTATCTCCAGTGCAGAATGTTTACAGTCCTGCACTGTAATTATCTCTCAATGACTGGCAGAATTAATCAGAGCTTTTATGTTAATTAGCCTTGCTGCAGTCCCCCAAACAGGTGGTGGGAAATATGCAAATCTATGCAGAATTTTAATACTCTGCATAACCAGTTTTAATTACCATAAAATTTCCTCTCTCTGCTTCTTTCAAGAGTGTGTTCTTTTTCTCTCTTGACTGGTATTTTCCCTCTAAACTTGTTTGTTATTTGGTGGAAGATGGTAGATTGACAGTTCTTTAAAATATTACATGAAAAGTTCTATGGGTCAAGTAATCATTCTCTAAGATGGGTTATGAAGAAATTTCAGACTGACCACCAGGTGTATGTCAAAATGTTGGTGTGGAGGGTCAAATATAGAGATGGACTGAAAATGTATTCTTCCCTTTACCTCCTTATTTTCAGAGTTGAGGATTTGGGGTTGTGAAAAGTTCTGTTGATTTGTGGAGGACCAACTTATTTTTTCTTTTTAAAAATTATAACTGCAACTTTGTTGGCATTAGAATAAAAAGTCTAAAAACTTAGTATGTAAAACTAGGAAGGTACAAGGACATATAAGAAAGAAAAAAAAGGGAAACCAGAAAACTCACGATTAATAATCTCCTGTTTTAAATGATTCTTAAAATGTAGAGTTGTAAGTACATTTCTTTTAATCAACTATTTGAAATCTTTTATTTCCTACCCCATTCCACCTCAGTCTAAATCTAATGAAGAATCGGGGGATTCACAGCAGCCAAGCCAGCCTTCCCAGCAGCCTTCAGTGCAGGCAGCCATTCCCCAAACCCAGCTTATGCTGGCTGGAGGACAGATAACTGGGGTAAGTTTTCACTGAGAGAGTTATTATAATCTTTCTCTGTGTCAGAACTGCCATTGGCCAATATCTGATTAGAACTTTTCACTGTAGGCCACTCTGGAAGAAGAATTATCTTTGTCATAAGCTTTTAGGATATCTTTTGTTACAATTGCAGATGCTCTAGATAAACTAAGGACTTTTTAAATCCACGTTTCAGGTGTTACTTCATTGTGGGATATAGTCATTGTATGGTTGAGACCATTACATTGATTAAATAACAGTTGTCAGTTTGTTATGACATCACTGCAGGGTAGAAGTTAAAGAATAAATTAGTACCTACAAAAGAGAAAAATTTTATTTTCTAAAATAAAAGATGTGGTCTCATACCCTTGCTCTGCAACTTAACCATATCAACCAATTACTTATCTCCCTGTACCTCAGTTTTTCCTCTGTTATATGGAGATGTTAATACCACATATCTCACAGTACTGTTGTAAAATTAGAGCTGATATATGTAAAGCTCATAAAACAGTGTTTGGCACACAGCATTCAATACAGGTCATTTATTTTTATTGGTAATAAATTGGCCTATGTGAATATAATAAATATCTAACTTTTCAGCTGTCTTTGATATAAGACTTCCTTCAAAACATCTTTCCAGTGTTAAAAATTTGTCTATTAAATTATCTTTTTGAGGAGGTTAGAGGAATGGTGAAGAAGAGTTATTATTCAGTGCATATCATATCGACCCCTAGAATTTTTCGTTTTCTTCAGTTCAATTGAAATGAAGAAACGCACTTAACTAGTGTGTTTTGGCAACGGAAGGCTCTTTTAAGAACTATTGCAAAATTGCTTATAAAATTTCAACAGTGAGATTAATATATATTATAGAAAAACTTTTAGTGTATATCTTATATATGCAAATCTTGAAGGATATTAAGGTTTTGAATGGTTTGATATTATTCTTATATTTCTAATACACAAATAGTGTTTGACTCTTTTAGAAGGGAGGTTGTGCCACTAAGTGACTATATATGCACTTCAGAATATGTAATATTCTTCTTGTTTGACCAGAACATGTCACCAAAAAAAGGGAGAGCACACTTCTTACATTGATTTAAGCGTGTTTGATAGGTCACATTATGAAAGCAAGTATAAATCTGCTCTAAATACATTTCCTATTTTACTGTTTGAGTTTTGTTTTTGGTGACTAGTGTCTACAATAGTAAGAGGCACCTGGGATTCCAGGTTCCTGTGGCTGAAGATTCTATTAAACCTGGGCATTGGGATTCATTTGCATATAAAGAGAGTCCTGTCACCACCTGTTTCATAGAGATAATGTGTTGAAAAGGGGATGTGAAGTTGCAGAGACTCAATGCTTTCAATAACAGAAGAGGTCTTATTAGGGAGGGGCCTGTTGGGAGACTAGGAAAAGGAGCAAATGGAACTCATAATATTCTTTAGTCATATCTTAGGACATAATGGAAATGATGGAATATGGCAGGGATTCATGCTAATGGGAAGCAGCTGGGCCTTATCAATTCTTTCGGTGGTCATATCCAGCATCCTTGTTCCTCATTGATCTAACTAATCACTTGCTGTTCTGTTGGGTATAAATTTCTTTTCATATCCTGTCGCATTCTTTTTTTTTTTCTTGCTTAGTAGTTAATTACTTTTTTTGCCTGAACCCTAGGGCCCTGGGCAAGCTTGAGTCCAGAGCAAGGACCATCATTTTAATTTAAATGTTCTGCTACCAATGGTAATTTGATCGCTGATGTATATTTTAGCCACATGCTAACTGTGTGAAGTTGGGTAGCTAGGGTCTAATGCCACTTGAGTTACCTATTCCAAAACTGTTGGCTTGCACTGGGGGCTCTTCTCCTTCAACTCTTTCCCATTATTTGTTTTAATTTTGTTTAGCTTACTTTGACGCCAGCCCAGCAACAGTTATTAATACAGCAGGCACAGGCACAGGCACAGCTGCTGGCTGCTGCAGTGCAGCAGCATTCTGCAAGCCAACAGCACAGTGCTGCTGGGGCCACGATCTCAGCCTCCGCCGCCACGCCCATGACGCAGATCCCCCTGTCTCAGCCCATACAGATTGCACAGGTGAGTGAGGACCTCTAATAGGGAGGGCAGCAAGTGAGGAATAAAATGGCAGATTTTATTTAATATTAAATTAACTTTCTGTTAGTGTGCACACTTAAAGACCTGAGGTCAGTGAGGTTAAGTGGTACCCTTCCTTACCACTGAATTAGAAATAATACATTTGTTTGTTTATTTGAGTTATTATAAAACATAGCTGATTATTTGAATAACTGACAGTTTATATTAAGTGACAATTCTCAAGTAATTAGCCGGCATATTTCTGAAGCAGGGGATTACTGTATTTATTTTAATTAGCTAATTACAGTAGGCATGAATTCTTTCATGTGCTGTGAACTGACTTGCCACCCATGTGTGAGAGAGATGGCAAGTCATCTTTACTAGAGTAATTAGCATTGTGCAGAACTGCATTAGAATGTTGTTTGGTTTTGATTTTCACATTTTAGGGCAAAGTATCTAAAAATAATAAAAATATATTTAAGAGGCATAGACAACAGTACCAAGAAGGAAAATAAATGAAATCCTTTATGTCAAGAAGAGGAAAAGGTATAAATAGTTATACTAGTGAAATATATGAAGAGTTATTATGAATCTAATGCTAGTCATTGTCTTTATTCCCCCAGAGAAGACTCAGAAGTGGACTGAAATTGTAGCAAGAGTTTGACTAGATGTAAAAAGAATTAACAAGGCAGCTGGTCGGTTATCTATGCTGGTTAGAGTGCAGTGCTATAACACCAAAGTCAAGGGTCCAGATCCTTGTACTGGCCAGCCACCAAAAAATAAAGAACTAACTATAAGGGTAAAGAATAGATGTCAGACTAATCTTTATTACTGTGATATACAATCTTTAACACTGATTTCTTGATTGTTAGATAAGCTGGTGTCAAATTTCATGAATCATTATAGGTCTTTTAATTTATCGATGGAAATTCAGACATAGTACTCTCAATTTTTACGTAATAGGAGAAAAGTCAATCATATATTTAAAAACTTTTTCTCACTTGATTTTTAAAACCCATATTGGTCTGTATATATTAAAAAGCTTAACGATAACTGTTTGAGGGAATTATAAATAACTATTGAAAATAAGGCTTAGCATATGTCATGACAATATATGTCATGCCTACAAAAATAGTTAAGTCCTTGAAGAGGCTCCAGACTCTTTGAAAAACACCCAGAGCACACCCTGCTTGGCATATTAAAGAACTCTAAATATTGGCAATTCTTTATCTGAATGTGACAGAGTCATCGTCTGGGAACCTTGTAATTAAGTGAGCTTTTATTTCAGAGTATCCAATTCATGTTTTAATTCTGATTTTTCAGGATCTTCAACAACTGCAACAGCTTCAACAGCAGAATCTCAACCTGCAACAGTTTGTGTTGGTACATCCAACCACCAACTTGCAACCAGCGCAGTTTATCATCTCACAGACGCCGCAGGGCCAGCAGGGTGAGCTCCTTCTTAGAGCTTATTATTGGTACATCAAGGTGGCCCTGAAACTGTCTATTAGAACAATGTTTTTATTAAATTTTATTTTATTTTATTTTTTTATTTTTTTAAAGATGACCGGTAAGGGGATCTTAACCCTTGATTTGGTGTTGTCAGCACCACGCTCAGCCAGTGAGCGAACCGGCCATCCCTATATGGGATCCGAACCCGGGGCCTTGGTGTTATCAGCACCACACTCTCCCGAGTGAGCCACCGGGCCGGCCCAAAATTTTATTTGATTTTAAACTATCAGTATTCTTATTAAGAAAAATATTTTTTGTTATGCATACCACATTATTGATTGTCTCCCTTCACTGCCATTCATCTGTTCAGTCACTAAAGCAGAACCAAGAGTTTGGCCAAAAATCTAAATGAAATCATTCAACATGCTGAACATAAATTGGGTAAATTGTTTCTAGTGTTTTGATAGTTTTTTATGGGAATGTATTCAAAGAAGGTGGACTGAGCATTGAAAGTATATGCTTCCACAATCATTTTTTTTTTTTTTTAAGTTTGAGAAGGAGAGGGTGTTATATTAAAAACTGCAGGAATTTTATGATATAAAAAAAATCTGTGAAGCCTTTGAATGGTAAATATTGTATAATTTCTGTATCAAACAGTAATAAAATTCAGTCATGTTTGTAAGTTTGGTTAATGTAAGGAGTGTAGAGAGTATCAGGGTTTCAAGGCTACAACCCAAGGAACATTAAGTGCATCTCTACCGATTCTTCATTATTTCTGTTTTTGGGGGTTTTGTTTTTTCTTGTTGTTTTTGCCTTTTTTCTTCTTGATCATTCATTCCAAAATCTTTTGTTGTGTAAATACCTATTCTAGCATATGTTCATGATTAAAAGATGAATAAGTCAGTTTTACTTTCAAAGAGCTCATAATCTAGTGGCAGGGAAACAGACCTATTATAAGTGTGTTAGACTTGATATGTGCAGAATGCTGTGGGAGCCAAGCAGAGAGACCCCTTGTACCTTTGTAGTCTGAGAACCCTTCACAGTGAATCTTGGGAGAGAGTGTATTCATAGGCTTACAAAGAAGAGAATGTCAGTCTTAGAAAATGAACAGCATTTGTAAAGCTCAGAGATATGGAAGAAAAATCAATAAGCTGTGTTTGAGAACTTAAGTAATACCTTAAAACTAGAGCATAAGTTTCATATGAGGGTAATAGTGAAATTTGACACCAGAAAGATTAGCAGAGATCAGATCATTAAAGAACCTTACATGAAATTTCCAGGAATTTGACCTTAAATCCTACAGTTTAGTGGTTCCCAAGGTTCAGTTTATTTAAGAGTCACTTGAGGAATTAGAAAAGTATGTTCTTGAGCCCCACCTCCAAAATTTTAACCGCACTTTGGGGATTCTAATGTGAATGGCCCAATACCTTCCAATAAGGAAGTCTTCTATAGATTATCTGAAACCACAGAATGTTTAAGCAGAAGAATGACATTTCCAAGTTTGTATTTAAGAAAACTCATGCTAAAACTTGGTAAAACACAGTGGATAAGAATAGAGAGAGTAATACTGTTTAGGAGAATATTGTAGCAGTCCTGTTGAGGTTTGATGAGGGCTGAAATATGTTTGTGGGGATAGAAAAGAGAAGATGTTTTGGTGAATAAGTAGGTGGACTGACAAGATCTGGGGGCCAGTTTTATTTGATTAATGATGGGGAAGAGACTTTAGGTAATTTAGGTTTTTAGGAAACTGTGAGGGCTGATGGGGTCATATAGAGAAAATGTGTATGTAGTATTACAAGAGACTTGGTAAAACCAGCCTTTTAGGAATAGGAGGAATACGTGGAGTCAGAAGAAGGTACTGCGATTTCAGAGGTCAAAAACTAGTGGAATGTTGTAATTA
Organism: Galeopterus variegatus; assembly: GCF_000696425.1. Lineage (NCBI taxonomy): Eukaryota > Metazoa > Chordata > Mammalia > Dermoptera > Cynocephalidae > Galeopterus > Galeopterus variegatus. Next base: position 57,231 of record NW_007730042.1, read on the forward strand.
CAATGGAAGAGAACTCTACGAGGGAAGGAGGAGAGATTTAAAGTGTCTGTATCAGATTTGGTAATTGTTAAAGCCTTTAGATTGAATGAGAGTTAAATTATTTTTGGCAAAGCCAAGAGCATTGTATTTCTTTTTTCAAATTTAGAATCACATTTTATTTAAAAGAGTGAGGGTCAAATTATGATAATAGGAATAAAGAATTACTATTCATTCAGATTTTTTGGTATTTGCAAAGGTGTTTGTATGTTCTTAACCTCCCCTCCCCGACAATCTCATATAAGATTGGGAAAATAGCACAGAGAATAGCATACTGATTGGCTTTAGAGCCAGTGATCTTGGACAAGTCACCTAACCTTTCTAAGTTTCACATATTTTCCTTCCCATCTTTTTCTTTACTTGTAAGGGTGACTTACATAAAATGTTTTACTAACATAAAGAAGGTCATTAAAATGCAGTAGTTAAGAGCATAGACTCTAAAGCCAAACTGCCTCTCCTTGAATCTTGGCTCTGCCACTTATTATCTGGGTGTCCATAGGAAAGTTAGGCTAACTTTTCTGTACCTCAGTTTCCTCGTGTAATATGAGGATAGTTTTAGTATGTACCTCAAAGAGTTACAAGGATTCGGTGAGTAAATACATATAAAGCACCTTTATAAAAGGTGCCTTATATACAAAACCTCTTTAAATCTTTGCTGCTGTTATCATTATGACATCATGATATCAGTATCATCATCATTAAGGATTCGGTGAGTAAATACATATAAAGCACCTTTATAAAAGGTGCCTTATATACAATAACCTCTTTAAATCTTTGCTGCTGTTATCATTATGACATCATGATATCAGTATCATCATCA
>NW_007730042.1:59086-92191 GCF_000696425.1 Galeopterus variegatus
TTCTGTACCTCAGTTTCCTCGTGTAATATGAGGATAGTTTTAGTATGTACCTCAAAGAGTTATAAGGATTCGGTGAGTAAATACATATAAAGCACCTTTATAAAAGGTGCCTTATATACAATAACCTCTTTAAATCTTTGCTGCTGTTATCATTATGACATCATGATATCAGTATCATCATCATCAGTCAACAAATGGTAGGTAGTGTAACAGAATGAAAACACAGTTTGTTCCTTTATATAGTTTAAAAAAAAAACCTCGAAAGTAATCTAGAATTAGTTTCTACCACTGCTGCTGAGTTGTAGCCATTAGTTAATAGTATGTAACTCAGATTCAGTTTTTCTAAGGTTATTCAACAGTGTAAAGGATCAGAACAGTGGAAATATTAGCATTTTAAAAACATTTCCAGGAGTGGAATTTATTGTAATTATTAGCATCACAGAAGCTGAAAATCTAAGTAGCTATTCTTTTAACTTTGTGGTGAGGGACAAAGATTTGATCTATTGGAATTTTAATAATTAATGTTTCCACCATGAGATTAGCCTTCCATATCAATTTCTTGAGTTCTGTTTTCCCTTGCTTTTCACTTACTAATCTAAAACTTTTGAAGAATAGTTCATATTTTTCGGCAGTGTTGCCAGGATTATATAACTCTTAACTGTCTGGAATTTAATTTTTAGCAAGTGAAATCTAAGTCATTTTCCCAGAGTTATCAGAATTATTTTTCTAGCATTTTCTTGGGAAAATTCTTATTGATAGATTTCTGAACTTGAGCATAATTTATAAAAGATTTTATTCTCTTTCTATTGACCATTTATTCTGAAAATAATAAAAGAAATGTTCTTGGTTAAAAAACTGTTGTTTATTTGGTTTTTGTTTGTTTGGTTTTTTTGTTGTTTGATGGGTGGTGGGGTGGCGGAAATGGCAAAGATTGGTTCTTAAGGAAGTTCTAAACCTTTATGGGTCCTTTCAAAATTTTCTGTTGACCTTCTTTGGTGAAATACACTTGATCTTAGCCAAAAGGCTAGGAACAATTGTTTGAGGAAATAGACCTAAGGTTTGAGTTTGTTCATAATATACGCTACTAGGAACTAAAATTAATTATTTGGAATTATAATTTCTGATTCAATAGGAATCATTTTTTAACATATATGCTTTTGTTACTTACAGATTAATAAAAGTCTAATTTTCATTGCTAAACTTTAAAGAAACTCATGTGTTGAAATACCCTATGTTTAATAATGGAACCTAATTTCTGAACTTTCTGCTCTCTTCTGTTTCATTTTTTATTATTTTTGAATGTTCTTGAGTCTTTAGCCTTTTCAAAATAATTTTATTTAATAGAATCGTTTTAATCATTGACATAAAATATAGTTTTATTTTCTCTGGACTACCCTTCAGGTATTTTCAAACTTATATAATTTGAAATTTTAGTCAATTCACTTAATTTTTTGAGTACCTGCTAAATGTCATACAGTGCTCTAAGTGTTGCAAATATAATTTTGAACAGGATAAAATCCCTGCCTTCCTTAGAAGAAGTCAAATAGTAAACATGTAAACAAAGGGTTTAGATAGCAATAAGTACTAGGAAGACAGCAGATCAGAGTAATCTGGTAAGGATTAACATGTGGAAGAATGGGCATATAGTCTGGAAAGTCCTCTCTGAAGAAGCAACATTTGAATTGAGAGCAAATGATGAGGGGGAGGCTGCCACACTTAGAATCTCAGTGAAGGGGTCGGCCCGTGGCTCACTTGGGAGAGCGTGGTGCTGACAACACCAAGTCAAGGGTTAAGATCCCCTTACCGGTCATCTTTATTAAAAAAAAAAAAAAAAAATCTCAGTGAATCATCTGGTAGGCAAAGGAATGCAACGCACCTGAAATGGGAACAAGATTGACCTAATCCGGGAAAAGAATGACCAAAGTAGCCTGGAGTTCAGTGAGTGAAAGTGGTAGGCGAAGAGAGATGAGAATTAGACAGGGCCAGATTTCCTAGGTCTGCACAGATTTTGTACTAACTGTAATGTAGGGCCATTGGAGCATTTTAATTGGAAAATGATATGATCAAAAATATCACCCTAACTACTCTGTGGGGATTGAACTACAGGGAGACACTTGGGGAAGGAGGGTGGTCATTTAAACTTCCATAATTTGGTTTTTCTAAATCTGCCTTTTTAGAGATGTTTACGGTAATATTTACTCAGCTTTATTTCATTTAATCATCCTTGCTTCAAAATATATTTCTTTGCCCCATATTAACAAAACTCATGGTTCTGTAGAGAAATCCAAACTTACATAATGTATTTATTTTATTTGTGTTCTGCATTGTGAAATAAATATTTTAATAGCTTAAATTCAGGCAGTGCTTAATTACATACAGACAAATTATAAACGGTGGCTAATATGTGGCAGGTTTAGTTGTCCACTGTCCTGCTTATTCCGACATTCAGTGTATCTAAATTTAGTAGCCTAAGGAAATCATAATTAGGAAGATATCTATTGCCCCAAATAATCTTATCACCTATTTTTAAAAAATGATAGAATCCCTCTTGTTTGGTGTGCTGTGTTGGATAATTTCCACCATTGCTTTTATCTCAACACAAATAATTCTATATTTAGTCTTTTAGCAGCAGCATTAAATTTGAAATTAGGTACTATATATTAAACTCTTAAATACAGATATTATGGGTTGGTTCTCACATAAGGTTCTGAAAATGAAAAGCCATAAACTCAAGTAATTGAATTGGCATCTACTACACACACGTTGAGGGGTCACATTTCTACTTTGAGTGTCATTTATCATCACGAAGTATTGCTGGCTTTACTTATCAATCATTTTTAAACTAAGACAGTCATTGTTAATGCAGATAGAATATGTTATATTTCAATTTTATTATCATCAGAAGGCAAATGTTGGATAGAGAGAACTTGAAAACAACATCTCTTTCCACTTAAAGGATAGCCTGCTCTTTTCATGAAATAGACAATTCTCTGGTCCAACGTATACACGGCGGTTTCTAATGGATTCTAGGTTAAGAAGTTGAGCTCTTTTGGGAATTTCCAGCTGCTTTCATTTAGAATGGTTCTTTATTTTCATCCACTCCTTACTAAAATAAAGAATTGGCCTATCAGAGAACTTATTTTGATTACACTAAAGATGTGTCAGTTTTGATTTAATGTTCCATATCTTCTTGCCCAAGCTGTATTTAACAAGATTCAGTTTTAGACAAATAAGACAAAAGTTTTAAGACCAATAAGACTGTCAGGAGATCTCTTGGAAATTTTCAGTTCACGTTCCTTTCTTTCTTTTGCCATGTGTTCAAAGTAATCTTTAATGTTTCTGGCATAACATGTTTGTGTTTTGTAGGTCTCCTGCAAGCGCAAAATCTTCTAACACAACTACCTCAGCAAAGCCAAGCCAACCTCCTACAGTCGCAGCCAAGCATCACGCTCACCTCCCAGGTCAGTTTTCCACAGAAGTTGCTTATTCCTACTTTATTGTTTTGACAGATGTTTGGCCTTTGTTTAATTAAAAACAAAACCAAAAACCCTAATAAGAAAAATGCAAACAATCTTCAAAAACTGACCAGAAGTTTAAAGGTGGGCTTATCAGCTTGATAAAGCAATGCTACCAAATTGATGTAGTCTTTGAAAATCTTCAGAGAGTCCCTGTTTTCTTAAATATTCCTAAAGAGTAAATTGTGTTAGCAGTGAATGAGTAAAATGAATAGTGGCTATTTGACACCCCTGCTCCCACACACCCACCTCATATTTGGTAGTAAATATTACCACTTGAACTGTAAACCTAGTGCCTCAGTTAAAATTCATCATTCCCTTTGCCCTTCCTCAGAATCTGGAAAGAAGTTCTGATCTCTACATTTTCTTTCCTCTGAGTGCTTAGATGTCACTTTAGCTCATTTCCACTATACCATATAACCACAATAACCATATAAAAAACACAGGCATCTAGTGGTTTAGGTTATAGACTTACTTCTGCTTCTTATCTAGATGTGATCTCAAGCATGTCATTTCATCTTCTGGACCTCAGGCTTCTCATCTATAAATTAGGTGACTGAACTGGCTGATCCTGAGTCCTCTTCCAGCTCTGACTCTCTTTGTCTACAGTATGGAAGTTATCATTTAATACTAACACATTACTAAATTTGACAGAATTCAACATTCATTTATGATAAGAATTCTTGCAAACTAGGAATAGAAGATAATTTTCTTAAGCTGGTAAAAAAAAACAAAAACAAACAAACAAAAAAACAATGAGGAAAGACTGAATACTTTCCCCCCCTAAGATCAAGAACAAGGCAAGAGGACCACTTTTACCACTTTTATTCAGCATCGTACAAAAACAAACAAACAAAAAAACAATGAGGAAAGACTGAATACTTTCCCCCCTAAGATCAAGAACAAGGCAAGAGGACCACTTTTACCACTTTTATTCAGCATCGTACTGAAAGTCCTAGCAATGCAATATGACAAGAAAAAGAAATGAAGGACATGTAGATGAGAAAGGAAGAAGTAAAACTATGCTAATTGGTAGACAACATGATTGTCTATGTAGAAAATCCTAAGGAATCTACCCAAAAAAGCTGCTAGAATGAGTGAGTTTAGTGAATATGTAGGATACAAAGTCAGTATACAAAAATCATATATAGTTCTGTATACTAGCAATGATCATTTGAAAATTGAAATTAAGGAAAAAAATATTTACAATACTTAGGGATAAATTTGACAAAATATTTGTAAAACCAATACATTGAAAACATTAAAATATTGCAGAGTGAAATTAAAGAAAACCTATAAGATAGAGAGATACAATGCATTCATGAATCAGAAGACTTAGGTTGTTAGCCAGTTCTCTCCAAATTGATATCTAGATTCCACACAATCTCAATCAATACCCAGCAGGCTTTTTTTTGTAGAAATTTGCATGCTGTTTCTAACATTTATATGGAATTGTAGAGGACAGAATAACCAAACAGTTTTGAAAAGTAAAGTTGAAGCACTACCTGATGTCAAGAATTATTATAAAGCTACAGTAACGAAGACAGTGTGATACTGGCATATAGATAGAAATAATAGATCAGTGGAACAGAATGGAAGGTCCAGTAGACCCACACATGTATGGCCACCTGATTTTCCAGATGTGCCAAAGGATTTCAGTGGTAATAGGAAAGTCTTCTCAACAAATGGTGCTGAAACAATTGGCTATCTGTAGGCCAAATAAAAAAAGAAACTTGACCCTTATTTCACACCATATACAAAGATTAATTTGAAATGGGTTATAGAACTACACTTTTAGAAGAAAACTTAGGGAAAAATCTTTGTGTCCTCAGGTGAGGCAAGGATTTCTTAAAATAGAACTAAAAATACACTAGCCATAAAAGAAAAATTTGACAAATTTAATTTCATAAAAATTAAAAGTTTCTCTTAAGAGAATGAAAAGAAAAACCAAAGATAAGGAGAAAATATTCTAATATCTGATAAAAAGATTTGTATCTAAAATATATAAAGAACTCATACAACTCAATAATAAGACAACCTGATTTAAGGGAGTGGGGGCAAAAAATTTGAAGATATTTCACCAAAGAAGATATGTGAATGCCGAGTAAGCATGTGAAAAGATGCACAAAAGCATTAGTCATCAGGAAAATGCAAATGAAATATCACTGCATCCTCTAAAATGGGCAAAATTAAAAAGGCTATGACAAGACCAAATGCTGGCAAGAGAATAAAGCCAACTAGAGTTCTCATACATTGCCAGTAATGTTGCACAATGTCACACACATTTTGGCAATTAAAGTTAAATATACATGTACCTTATGACCCAGCAATTCTGCTCCTTGAAAGAAAAGTGTATGTCCGTACAAAGACCTATATGTGAATGTTAGTAACAGTTTTATTCATAATCACGCCAGACTGGAAACAATCTAACTGTCCTTCAGCTGGTGAATAGATAGCATAAACTCTGGTATATCCATATGATGGAATGCTACTCAGCAATAAAAAGAAATCTACTTCTGATATATGCATGAATTTCAAAAGCATTATGCTAAGTGAAAGGAGCCAGACATGAAAGACTACATAATGTATGATTCAGTTTTCATGGCATTTTAGAAAAGACAAAACTGTAGGTACAGAAATCATATCAGTGGTTGCCAGGCACTGGGGGCTATTGGTGGGGATTAACCAAAGAAGGCAGAAGGGAACATTTGGGGGTGATGAAAATGTTCTGTATCTTAATTGTAATAGTAGTTATATGACTATATACAGTTGCTAAAACATATCAAACTGCATACTTTTAAATGGTGAATTTGTGAATATGGTGAATACAAAAGTAAGGTTGGGGTTTTGAGAAAAGCCTATAGTAGAGACTCTTTCCTGGCCTATATGCTTTGCACACAGTGGCAGGGCTGTTGTAGCTTCATCCTGACTCCTGCTCACTGAATTCTACTCTACCATTTTTAGATCTGGCCCAGTCCAGCCTGAGGTTTCTGGAGTTGGGGTAACTTATCTGTAAGCACCCCACCTAAAGGTACCCATGCTATTTTTTGTCCTTTATTATTTGAGAATGCGACCACTTCAATCCTGGAGGTGAAGTAAATAGTCTGATAGTTGAGACTCACCTCTGCGTATCAACCGGTTTCACTGTGGGACATGCACAGCCACATAGGATTCTAATATGGTTGAAGATATTTCACCGAAGAAGATATGGTTTTGGCTCCTCCAAAATGGTCAGGTTAAAAATTACTCAGTGTCAACACGTCACAGAGATGAACTTTGTTGTCTTTGAAACAGAATGATAGAAACTTACTCCAATTGTTGCCTGTGTAATGCCTATTTTAGTCTTTTGGGCCAGTTAGTTTTCACTTGGAGAGAGCCTTGACTAATGAGGTCAAGGCCGGGGTACATGACGCATCTAAATTACAGGAAGGAAAATTCACAGCCACAGACTTTATCTGTAATCCTGGTCTATAATGTCTCACCCAGGCTCCTGTTCACAGGAGGGGTCAACTGAGCAATTATGATGCCAAGTCAGGGCAGCATCTGCCAATAGTGAATACTCAAAAGGGTGTGTTCTACTCAGGGCTTCTGCGTAGAACAGAGTCGCCTTGTGTGTGTGTGTGTGTGTGTGTGTGTGTGTGTGTGTGTGTGAGAGAGAGAGAGAGAGAGAGAGAGAGAGATAAGTGTGTAATAAGGAAATTTAATATTTTCTTTAAAAAAAAAAAGGACTATACCCTTTTATCCCCAGATAAACTTTAGATGGATTTAAATAATTAAATATTTCAAGTACATAGAAGTCGTTAACAGATTATTAAAAGGAATTTTATCAGAATTAGAAATACGTAAGCATTCTCAGATTTGAACCAAGAGAAGATATTAGAAAAAAATTTCATCCAAATGATAATGTAAAGCTTATGTACACTGAAAAACAAAAGGAAAAAAGGATATTAGAAAAATATTTGCATTAGTATGACAGACAGAGGCTTAATCTGTAATGTTTGATGAGCTCTTTAAGGATAAGGATGAGAATAAGGATATGACTAGTATATAAATGGATTAAGGACATAAATCCAATTCATATCTAAGGAAATAGATAAAAACTGACATATGACAGATCCCTTTACTGACCAGCCACCCCCCCCCCCAAAAAGAATTGACACATGAAAAAATATTGACTTTGAGTAATAAGAGAGATACAAATTAAGGCAGCAGTGAAGTACCATTAACTCCCTAAATTAGCAAAACAGTTTTAAAACTGCTAACACAAATCATGTGGAGGAAATTTAGCTTTGTATAGTGGGAACCAACACTGCGATGTGTATGAAAATCCATGAAATTGTTTATCCAGTTACCCAAAAGTTCCTTGTGAATTTATCTGAAAGAACAAATTATATAGGTGGTAAAAATAACTGTATGCACAGGATTTTTCGTTGTGGTATTATCTGTGCTAGTGAAAACAAATGGAAAAGCATGCAGCAATTAAGAAATGGTTAAATAAATTATGATAATATTGCTTCAGCCAGCCTTTGAAAAGGATAGTTTATGAAACAGAAACACTATAGAGAAAAGTTAAAGCATAATGAACGGTAAATGAGAAAAGTAGAGTGTAAAATTACGTAAACCATAATTACAGTTAAGGTTTAAAAATGTAAATCTGTGGGAAAAAACTTGAACAAATACACAAAAATGAAGCTTATTATAAGTTATTAACATTACAAGCGATTTACTTTTCTCCCTTAAAATAGTCTTGATAATCCTGTAACATTATTTTTATAGTAGTCTGTGACATGTTGGAGATACGATAGTGATAAACAAGACAGATATGGTCCTTGCTGTTTTGACAGTCTAAGTAGCATATTTATGAAATAGATTTTTTAAACTAAAGAGTAACTTATTAAAAGGCATGAGATAGAAGTATTCAGACAATTTGAAAACCCAGGTATAATTGATTTCATTTTAGTGTATTCAGGTTTTTTTCCATAGACTTTTACATGCTTAACCTTAATTGTAAATCATAATATATATAATTTCACAGTCTGCTTTTCTCACTGAACGTTATGTTTCACCTTCTGTTGTGTCACATGGTCTTCATCACTCTCTGTGAATATAGCTGTTTCCTTAAAGTTGTTTACGTGCAGTACATTCCAGTTGTAAACTTAAATATCTTTTCATATATTTGTTCTTACTGCTCCTTCTTCAACAGCCAGCAACCCCAACACGCACAATAGCAGCAACCCCAATTCAGACACTTCCACAGAGCCAGTCAACACCAAAGCGAATTGATACTCCCAGCTTGGAGGAGCCCAGTGACCTTGAGGAGCTTGAGCAGTTTGCCAAGACCTTCAAACAAAGACGAATCAAACTTGGATTCACTCAGGTGGGGTGAACCTACCCTTATTTTTCCTCCTTGGCTTGGTCCAAATATTTGCTTTATGTATCCAAAGAAGTGTCTAAGGAACAATACGTTCCTACGCCATGTTGTTTTTTGCTTTTAAACTGTATCTTTTTGTTAGCCATTTCCTGCATTTATAAGGTTAGAGTATTATCGTATACATTCAGTTGTAGAAGGTAAGAGTATTATGGTACACATTCGTTTATAAGTTTGTGATTTAATGTTAGGATAAATTCTTTTAAGATTTCTCTCAGAATGCAGACCTCTGAAATTAAAATTATATCAATAAATTGTAAGAGTTGGGGCATGATATGACTAAATTGAGGGTTTTATTATTTGAGGAACATCTGATTGTAGACCTTAGTGCTTCATATGTAAGACAGAGAGTAAAGATTACCGGGTCTTTTAAAGTAGCTGGAAGGGGAAAAGTTTCAAAGGCTTGTGTGCACCTGCACGTTTGTGTACAAAGTTCTTGACTTGCTGAACCAGAGCCAGCAATATGGATAAACAATTTTAATAGCAATATCATTTGTTGAGCACTTACTATGTATCAGGTCTCAAGCTTCATCTTTTATACCTCCAGAAGTTCTATAATGGCAGATATTAAAGTTTCACTTTTCCTTTTTTTTTTTTTTTGTAGAAGTATTTGCTTATTTATTTATATTGGTTATACATATTCATAGGCTGAACATGAATACATGGTCATTCAGAGCTGACTATTAGCACCTGTGCCCAAGATGATCAGATCAATACTATCAGCATGCCCACCACCTCACATTGCAGTTATTCACCGTGTCCTCCGCCAACCTCTCCCCAGCCTCCCTCCCCCATGCACACCCCAGCAACCCTAGGTCTGTTCCCTCTCTCTGCAAGTCCAGCACACCACTATGGTCTTTCCTTCCTTCTTACTCTCTTAGCTCCCACTTATGAGTAAGGATGTGATATTTTTCCCTCTGTGCCTGGCTTATTTCATTTAACATAATTTTCTCCAAGTTCATCCATGTTACTGCAGAATTTCATTCTTCTTTATGGCTGAGTAGTATTCCATTGTGAATATATATTACATACCTTCTCCAGTCATCCATCGATGGACAGTTAGGTTGGTTCCATATCTTGGCTATTATAAACAGAGCTGTGATGAATGTGAAGTGCATGTATCCCTTCAACACGAAGATTTCCATTCCTTTGGATATATACCTGGAAGTGGGATTGCTGGATTGTATGGTAGATCTATCTGTAGTTGTTTGAGAAACCTCCCTACTGTTTTCCATAGTGGCTGTACTAATTTTCAGTCCCACCAACAGTGTAGGATAGTTCCCTTTTCTCCACATTCTCACCAGCATTTGTTATTCTCAGTCATTTTTATTACAGCCAGTTTAACTAGGATGAGATGATGTCTCATTGTGGTTTTAACTTGCATTTCCCTGATGATTAGTGATGTTGAGTATTTTATTCAAGTACCTGTTGGCCATTTCTATGTCTTCTTTTGAGAAATGTCTGTTCAACTCCTTTGCCCATTTCTTAATTGGGCTATTTGTTTTTTTTTTTTTTTTAGATTAGTGATGTTGAGTATTTTATTCAAGTACCTGTTGGCCATTTCTATGTCTTCTTTTGAGAAATGTCTGTTCAACTCCTTTGCCCATTTCTTAATTGGGCTATTTGTTTTTTTTTTTAATAGGTAGCTGTTTTGAGTTCTTTATATATTCTGGATATTAATCTTTTGTCGAATGTATAGTTTGCAAATATTTTCTCCCATTCTGTATGTTGTCATTTGACTCTGTTGATTGTTTCCTTTGCTGTGCAGAAGATTTTTAGCTTGATATAATCCCATTTATATTTTTTCTTTTGTTGCTTGTGCTTTTGGGCTCTTGTTCATAAAGTCTTTGCCCAGTCCAACTTCCTGAAGTGTTTCCCCTATATTTTCCCCTAGTAGTTTTACAGTTTCAGGTTTTACACTTAAATCTTTAATTCATTTTGAGTTGATTTTGGTATATGGTGAGAGGAGCAAGTCTAGGTTCATTCTTCTGCGTATGGACATCCAGTTTTCCCAGCACCATTTATTAAAGAGGCAGTCTTTTCCCCAGTATATGTTCTTGTTGCCTTTGTCAAAGATCAATTGGCCGTAAGTATGTGGGTTGATTTCTGGGTTCTTTGTTCTGTTCCATTGGTCCGGGTGTCTATTTTTAGGCCAATACAATGTTGTTTTGATTACTGTAGCTTTATGGTATAATTTGAAGTCAGATGGTATTACACATCCAGCTTTTTTTTATCCCCCCCTCAGGATTGCTTTGGCTATTCAGGGTCTTTTGTTCTAAATGAATGTTAGGATTGTTTTTTCTATTTCTGTGAAGAATGTCATTGGTATTTTGATGGGGATTGCATTGAATCTGTAGATCACTTTGGGTAGTATGGACATTTTCACAATGTTGATTTTTTCAATCCAAGAGCATGGAATGTCTTTCCCCATTTTTGTGTCTTCTTTAATTTCTTTCATTAGTGATTTGTAGTTCTTACTGTACAGACCTTTCACCTCTTTGGTTTAAATTGGTTCCTAGGAATTTTATTTTTTTAGTGACTATTGTAAATGGGCTTGCTTTCTTGATTACTTTTTCCAGTAGTTCGTTACTAGAGAATATAAATTTACTGATTTGGGGCATTGATTTTGTATCCTGCAATATTACTGAAATTGTTAATCAGCTTTTAGAGTTTTTGGTAGAGCTTTATGTTTTTCAATAATAGGATCATGTCATCTGCAAACTGTTTGACTTCATCTTTTCCAATCCAGATGCCCTTTATTTCTTTCTCTTGCCTGATTGTTTTGGCTAGTACTCCCAGTACTATGTCAAATAGGAGTGGTGAGAGTGGGCATCTTTGTCTTGTTTCTGTTCTTAAGGGAAAAGCTTTCAGGATAATATTGACAGTGGGTTTGTCGTATATGGCTTTTAACAATAAGCGTTAAGATAATTTCCTTCTGTACCTAATTTGCTGAGAACCTTTATCATGAAGGGTGTTGAATTTTGTTGAATGTTTTTTCTGCATCTGTTGAGATAATCATATGGCTTTTGTCCTTGATTTTATTGATGTGGTGTATCACATTTATTGACTTGTGTATGTTGAACCATCCTTGCATCCCTGGGATGAATCTCACTAGACTGTGGTCTATAATTTTTTCGATGTACTGCTGTATTCTGATTGCTGGTATTTTTTTTTTTTTTTTTTTTTTTTGAGGATTTTTGTATTTGTGTTCATCAGAGATATTGGCCTATAGTTTTCTTTTTTTGTTGTATCTTTGTCTTGTTTTGGTGTCAAGGTGATGCTGGCCTCATAGAATGAGTTTGGGAGAGTGGCCTCTGTTTCAATTTTTTGGAATAGTTTGAAGAGAATTGGTATTATTTCCTCTTTAAAGGTTTGGTAGAATTCAGCAGTAAAACCATCTGGTCCTGGGCTTTTCTTTGTTGGGAGACTGCTGATTACTAATTCAATCTTGTCACTTGTTGCTGGTCTGTTCAGGTTTTCTATTTCTTCTTAGTTCAGTCTTGTTAGTTTGTATGCATTCAGAAACTTACCCATTTCGTCCAGGTTTTCAAAATTGTTGATATGTAGTTGTTTGTAATAGTCTCTAATGATTCTTTGTATTTCTGTGGTATTGGTTGTAATGTCTCCTTTTTCATTTTTGATTTTTTTTGTTATTTGGGTCTTTATTTTTTTTGTTAGCCAAGTTATTTTGGCTATTTTCTCAAAATGCCAACTTTTTGTTTCATTGATCTTTTGTATCATTTTTGGGGTCTCTGTGTCATTTAGTTCTGCTCTGATCTTAATAGTTTCTGTCTGCATAGTTTGGGATTGGATTGTTCTTGTTTTCTAGTTCTTTGAGGTGTAGCATTAGGTTGTTTATTTGAAATCTTCCTATTCTTTTGATGTAAGTATTCATTGCGATAAATTTCTCTCTTAGTATTGCTTTTGCAGTATCCCATAGGTTTCGATATCATATGTCTTTATTTTCACTGGTTTCAAGAAATTTTTTGATTTGTTTAATTTCTTCTTGGAGGGCCGGCCAGTGGCTCACTCGGTAGAGTGTGGTGCTGATAATTTCTTCTTGGACCCATAGGTCATTCAGGAGCCTGTTGTTTAATTTCCATGTATTTGTATAGAGTCCTTGTATTTGCATTTGTGTTTTACCAGTTGGTTTTGTTCTCCTGTTATTAATTTCTAGTTTTAATCTGTTGTGGTCTGAAAAGATATGTGAGGTGATTTCAGTTTTTATTAAATTTGCTGAGACTTGATTTGTGACCTAACGTGGTCTATCCTGGAGAATATTCCATGTGGTCATGAAAGGAATGTATATTCTGTAGTTGTTGGATGAAATGTTCTGTAGATATCTGTTAGATCCAATTAGTCTGAACTGTGGTTTAATTCCTGTGTTTTTCTGTTGATTTGTTGCCTGGATGATTAGTCTGTACAGTGCTGAGAAGGGTGTTCAGGTCCCTCACTTTTATTATGTTTTGGTCTCTTTCTTTAGTTCTAATAGTGTTTGCTTTATATATATGAGTACTCTGATGTTGGGTGCATATACATTTATGATTGTTGTGACTTCTTGCTGGATAGATCCCTTCATCTGTATATAGTGGCCTTCTTTGTCTCTTTTTATGATTTTTGGTTTAAAGTCTGTTTTATCCAATATAAGAGTAGCTACTCCTGCTCAGTTTTGGTTTCCATTTGTGTGGGCTATCTTTTTCCATCCCTTCACTATTAGTCTGCTTCTTTACAGGTGAGGTGAGTCTCTTGAAGATAGCATATAGTTGGGTCTGGTTTTTTTCATCCAGTTTGTCAGTCTGTGTCTTTTGAGTGGAAAGTTTAATCCATTTATGTTTAAGGTTGTTATTGAGAGGTGTTGTCTTATTCCTGGCATTTAATTACTTTTTGTTTAGATGTTTTAAATATCTGTTGTTCCTTTCTTCCCCTTTTATTATTCACCTTCAATTTTTGTTAGTTTTTTGAGGTGATAAGATTTAGCTTTTTTCTTTCTTATTTGCATTTGTGTTTTACCAGTGGGTTTTGTTCTTTCTTGTGTATTCATAATAGTGATGATTATTTTTCAGATTCCACATCTTGAACTACCTTGAGAAATTCATGCATGTTGGTCATGTGTTAATGAACTCCTGCAGTTTTTGTTTGTCTGGAAAATACACTATTTTACTCTCATTTCTGAAGGATAGCCTTGCTGGATATAGTATTCTTGGCTGGCCATTTTTTCTTTCAGTGTTTTGAATGAATATGTCATCCCATTTTCTTCTTGCCTGTAGAGTTTCAGTTGAGAAGTCTACTGTTAGTCTGATGGGAGCTCCTTTACAAGTGACTTGATGCTTTTCTCTTGCTGCTTTTAGGATTCTCTCTTTGTCTTTGAGCCTTGCCAGTTTGGCTATAATGTTTCTCAGAGAGGATCTTTTTGGATTGAATCTGTTTGGGGATCTTTGAGCTTCTTGGATCTAAAGGTCTGTGTCTCTCCCTGTACCTGGGAAGTTTTCTATTATTATTTCATTGAATAGATTTTCAGTGCCTTTATCTTTTTCCTCCCTTTCTGGAGCATCCATGATCCAGATGTTCGTGTGCTTTAGATAGGCTGCCTGCTCTCTTAAACTTTCTTCAATTTTTTAAATTCATTTTTCCTTTTCTTTGTCTACCTGTGTTACTTTGTGAAGACTGTCTTTGAGATCAGACATTCTTCTTTCTGCTTCCTGTAATTTGCAGCTTAAGCTCTCAGGTTGTTTTTTTTTTTTTTTTTTTTTCATTGAATGAGTCCTTCAGTTCCAGGAGTTCTGCTACATTCTTTATTAAGGTATTAATCTCTTTGTAAATTTCCTCCTTCATATCCTGGGTATATTTTCTTGTTTCATTGTATTGTCTGAGTCTTCTCTTATCTTGCTGAATTTCTGTAAGATATTTACTCAAAATTCCTTTTCAGTCATTTCAAGAGTTTCCTGTTCTGTAGGTTCTAGTACTTGAGAATTATTATATTCCTTTGGTGGTGTCATATTTTCTTATTTTCTCATATTTCTAGTATCTCTACATTGATATCTGGTCATCTGTTTGATCAGTTTCTTCTTTAGTGCTCTGGAGTGGACTTTGAGGAGAAAGACTTCCTCCTCATTTTCCAGGCTCCTCTAGTAACTCTCCTTGTGTCGATGCAGTTGAATATGTGGTGGACCACCTTCACAGTGGTCATGGCTGCTACTGTGACAGCAAGCCATCCTTGAAGCAGTAGAAGCTATGGTGGTGGCTTTTGTAAACCATATAATTTTTCTCATTATAATCAAAATACAGTGGGCCTTCTGTATCTTCAGGAACCCACAGATATGGAGGGCCAACTGGATTTTGGTATCTTGGGCGAGGGGGATGTCCTGGGACCAATCCCCTGCAGATACCAAGGAATGACTGTACGTTCGATCCTCAGTTTGCCTATCAGACCTCAGATCTTGGGCCCCTTACCCTACATTTTAATGCCCGCACACACAGCTTTTTCCTTACTTTTTATTTTTTATTGGTTCTGAATTTTCTCTAAAGAGCAAGATATACTCATTTTAAAGTAATGGCTTTATTTAAGAAAATAATTTATTAATTGTTAATATAGTTTTATGGCTTAGCAAAAAATTATTCTACTTTTGATTCAGGCATAATTATTTTGGCAAGTTTATAGCCTTTTATATAAGCATTGGTTAGGCTAATTGAACTTCTTTTTATTTATTTATTTATTTTTAATTGAAACATAATTGATTTTACATATCTGTGGGGTACGGCATCAAATATCAATACCTGTGTGCAGTACATGATCCTCAGATCAGAACAATTACTGTATTTATCATTACACAAATTAATTTTTGTGGCACTTTACCAGTTTCTCACTAGACCCCCCCCCCGCCCCCTTTCTCATCTCTGGTATCCTTAGTTCTGTTTTCTCCTTTTGAAAGTTCAGCAAATTATTATGATTGTTGTTTTTCTTTTTCTTCCTTCCTTTCTTTCTCTCTCTCTCCCTCTGTCCCTCTCCCCCTCTCTCGCTCTCCCCTTGTCTCCCTCTCCCCCCCTTCCCTCTCTTCCCTGCCCTTTCCCCCTTCTGCTTCCCCACTTATGAGTGGGAACATGCAGTATTTCTCTGAAAGGCTTTTTTAAAATAGTTTTTTGGGGGAGAGGGAGGTGGTGGAGACAAACACACACACATGCACACACACTCTAAGCCTTCACTGAAACTAATTAATCAAATAAGAATCTACTAAAGATGAAAAATCCAAATTAATCAAAATCTAAATTAAGTATTTTTTAGTATCACCAGAGTGCTTTTACAGTGGAATGAATATGTTTAATGCTTTAAACAGACCTCTAGGTACACAGCATTTTTGTTGTAAGCACTGCAACTGATGTATTCTTTGATTAACCTGTCAGAAGTAATACTTCTAAAAAGGGAAAGGAATTAAACTGAATTTATGTAAAATTTTATAAGATCATTAAGTGAAAAAAAATGAAGTATGGATTGGACTGGTTTTTTTTAATGAAATCAGGAAAAACCTGATTTTTTTCCCCACATTATATAATTACTGTTGGGAATTTAAACCACTGCTTAAATACTATCCAAATTATTTTGTGTTGAAAATATAGTAACATACTGCTTGCTCTAGTTGATCAAAAGCCAGAGATGACATCCCTGCATGTTTTCTGGGTGTTTTTAGGAACAGGCTTCTAGTTCTTATATTCCTTATTTCTTTGGGAATTTATTTTTGCTCAAAGAAACTAATTATGTGTTAGAAATATAAAATGATTTTTAAAATAGATATAATTTTTGAGGAAATGCAGTTACGTTTGTGAGAAGTTTCAGTTATGAGGAAACAACTTACAATCCAGAAAGTACTTTTGAAACATCTAAATGATCTGAGTTCTCTTTCTGTAAGTGGCTTAAGCTGATCTGTGAAAATGGTTCACTATTCACTTGGCCCAGGAAACCCCACAAAATCATGCAAATCAAGGGTTCAAATCTTTGTGTTCATTTTTAGAATACCCATGAAACTGCCCAGGCCATCAAGGGTATGCATATCTGAAAAGCCACCAAGTATCTGAAAGATGTCACTTTAGAGAAACAATGTGTACAGGTCCGATGTTACAATGGTGGAGTTGGTAGATGTACCCAGGCCAAACAGGACACAGAGTTGGTGGCCCAAAAAAAGTGCTGAATTTTTTCTGCACATGCTTAAAAATGCAGAGAGTAATGCTGAACTTAAGGGTTTATATGTAGATTCTCTGGTCATTGAACATATCCAGGTTAACGAAGCACCCAGAATGTGCCACCATACTTACAGAGTTCATGTTCAGATTAACTCATACATGAGCTCCCCCTGCCACATCAAGATAATCTTTACTGAAAAGGAACAAATTGTTCTTGAACCAGAAGAGGAGTTTGCACAGAAGAAAAAGATATCCCAGAAGAAACTGAAGCAACAAAAGCTTATTGCATGAGAATAAACTCAGCATAACATAAATGCAGATAAAAGTAAAAAAAAAAAAAGATCTGACTTATTTTAAAAAGAAAGCTAAAGATAACTAGATTGATGGGAGTAAGTTAATAAGCTGAAATAAGTATAAGGTTAGCATATTTACCAGTGTTTCACGTTTTAGGCTGTTAGCACAGAATACTCTTGGGTTCCCTGGGAGATAGTTACCTATGTGATATGCCAACGATGTTAACACTTTTAAAAATCTTTAACTTTTACCAAGTAGTGGTTTGCCTTTCTGTGGCATTTGATCCAATGTACTGCCAGTGTTATGTTCCTCTTCCCCTTCTCTTTCTCTCTTTTTCCTCTCTTTTCATGGAAAGGAATTGCCCTACGGTCTGCTGTTCTGCTTTATGATTTTATCCTATTTTTTGGCATGACTATTCTTTATTTTTGAAAATGACTTTTATACAGCAGTGGCAATGATTCAGAAACATTTGACTACATGGATTAAAGCACATACTACTGGTACAAGATGAGCATATCAACCTTTGTTTTTAAGTCAGATACCTCAAATGAAGTCATTCAAAGGTTGCTTTGTATCCAATTTATTTATGTTTATACATACACAAAGGGAAAGTTAGACATTCAAGTTATTGAAACAAATAAATCCCATTGCCTGAGTAAATATACATGTTATAAGATGTTTAAACAGTAGTTATTTTATAATTACGTAATTGCTTATTAAACGATTACTGTGGATGTCACTGCATAATTAGAAAGCATGTCATAGTATAATGCATCTATCATGACTCACATTTATTATTTACCAGTCCCAATCATTATTCCTTTTTCTCTTGCTTTTTCTAAAAATATCAATCATATTTGAATCAATTGCTTTAAATGTTTATTTTTGTGAAGGGGAGAACCCAGGATGGTTGTGAGTTACAAGAGTACTATACCAAGCTTGTACCAAATTAATGAAAATTAGTGTCTTAACTGAGGGGGCTTGTGACTTTTTATTCAATTAAACAATTTGACTGTGAAGTAAATTGCTGTGGTTTTAGTTGATGTCATAACTTTATTTCCAGCCACCAACTTAATGTATTGTTTCTTATACTTTCTATGATATTTATATTTTTATATATTTATTTTATATCATATTGTATATGATATATATTTTTTGAATAGATATTTTAATTTTTGTTTACTTGCCAAAATTGTTACTTCTCATAGTAAGATATTATAGAAGTTTGAAAAATTCTTAGCAATGTCAGAAAACATTATTGTCGTCTAACTACTACATAATGTCTTATACGCAGAAAATCGCAAGGTTTAGTTGGCTCCAGTTTTCTAGAAATCTATAATCTAATGAATATATGTGATGTACGAAGCAGAAGTTCAGTGCCTGACATACAGTATGCACTTTGTGGATATTCGTTGATTGAGCGAAGTAACATTTAATATATAAATATGTAGATACAGATAAACATATCTATATATACAAATGTTCCTTGACTTATGGTGAGGTTACATTCCTATAAACCCATTGTGAGTTGAAAATATCGTAAGTTAAAAGTGCATTTAGTACAGCTAACCTACCAAACGTGATAGCTTAGCCTATCCCACCGTAAATGTGCTCAGAACACTCACATTAGCCTACAGCTGGGCAAAATCATCTGGCAACACAGTATATTACAGAGTATTGGTTTGCCCCTGTGATTGCGTGGCTGACTGAGGCTGCAGTTTGCTGCTGCTGCCCACCATCTCAAGAGAGTATCATACTGCCTATTACTAGCCCAGGAAGAGTTCAAAATTCAAAATTTGAAGTACAGTTTCTACTGAATTCATATCACTTTCACACTATCGTAAAGTTAGAAAATCATGTCGAACCATTGTAAGTTGGGAACCGTCTGTATATCTTTAGATATTACTAGCCCAGGAAGAGTTCAAAATTCAAAATTTGAAGTACAGTTTCTACTGAATTCATATCACTTTCACACTATCATAAAGTTAGAAAATCATGTCGAACCATTGTAAGTTGGGAACCGTCTGTATATCTTTAGATATATTTGTATGTAAATATAGTGAATAGCATTTATGCCCCACTCATACTGTCTTGGTTCTTTCCATTTTACGGTAATCGGAAGGAAATCAATGAACAGTCTACTTCAGTTCTAGTTAGGGAGAATGTATTCAGAGCTGTCATTAAAATTTTCTGTGATGATGGGAATGTTCTGTTTTTGTGTTGTCCAATACAGTAGCTACTATTGAGCGCTTGGAAGGGCTAGTGGTGCTGAAGAAATGAAATTTTTACTTATTTGACTTTAATTAATTTAAATATAAATAGCCACATATGGCTTTTGGCTATCATGTGGGAAGGCATAGGGTATAGGTCATTTGAAGTTCATGTGTTCTCTAAGCCTCATTTTATCTTACAGTTTCAACATTTCTCCTCTGTTAAACTTTTTATCAGGAGTTGCTCACCAGTGAGAAAGTGCAATTTTCAAAAAATGTTCTTTGTACCCTCTGCCCCCACAACTACCAACCTAATACAGATGGTAATAACCAATGTAGTATCCAAAAAATGGGTTTGAGGGGAAAGGGGGAATGAAAGGACTGGAATAGTCCCAATTCAGAGTAGGTGTTGCCAGGACGGTTGGGAATTGTATGTCTAACAGTAGCTGCATGGTACTTTGGGCCAGAAATGCTGCTGTCTTTCTGCCCTGTCACTAAACTAATTGAAATGGGTGGGTGAATCATTTCAACTCTCTGAGCTTCTGTTACCTGTATTTAAAATAAGTATCAAGATGTGGCTTTTTCTAGCATGAACAAGGGAGATTCAGCTGGAAGAAAAGCACTGTATACATTTTAAAAATTATAGAGAAAGACATATATATTCAGAGAATCATTGTTCTATAAGGTTACCAAGTTTCCATTGCTCATGAAGGTGTGACTAAATGGGTCAAACCTCTCTACTGTGAATTTCTATCTCTATAATGGTTACAAAAGTGGTCTTTTAGAATACCTATTTTTTGTAGCTAACTTTGAAATCCAAACTAGAGGTGAAATAGATTTTTTTCACAGCTTCCAGAAATACTTTATAGAGGGGGAAAAAAGAGCAAAGGATCATTTCTAAATTTTAAAGTAATTTATGAGAAGGTTGGTTAGTTCAGAAATACCTCGGGTTATCAAGACAGTTGTATCTAATCACTTTAGGTGATACACGTATATTGATTTTTCAAAGATTACTTGGATTGCTTTGGTTGTATCAATTAAGGGGCTTGTTAGACTATTAGCACTATCTTTTGAGACTGTAGAAATTTTGGTATCTTGTTTATTACAAAAGGTAGCAAGAAGACATTAAAAATGGAAAGTTAATTGGATAGTGTTGAATGTTATCATGATCAAGGCCTAATAGAGTCCTCACGGGAATACTGCACTTGGATAAAATTTATGTGGGACACAGCAAGTGGAGTAATTACCAATTCTTTGTCTAGAGCAATAACTGGAGTGGCACCTCAGAGTGAAGGCTGTAAACCTTAATGAGACCAATCTCTCTCTCTCTTTTCTACTCCCCGGCTCCTGCTCTGTATTGCTGTGCAGGGTGATGTTGGGCTCGCTATGGGTAAACTGTATGGAAATGACTTCAGCCAAACTACCATCTCCCGCTTTGAAGCCTTGAACCTCAGCTTTAAGAACATGTGCAAGTTAAAGCCACTTCTAGAGAAGTGGCTAAATGATGCAGGTAAGTGAATATATAAGAATTTTTTTTGCTGTCCATTGGAATTTTAAAGGAGACATTGTTGTATAAATTGGAGTTTTTATTATATTTCTGGTATTACAGAATCTTGAAGCTCACTAATCTTGGAAGGCGCATTATAAATTATGGCTATGTAAATAAGAGAACTAATTCACTTAAATATTCTAATAATTACAGTGTAGATAATCAGCAATAAGTTTTAGCCTTGGAATATTTCTTGTATTTAAGCCAGGATTAAGGATGCACACACAGTTGAAAGAAGAGGATAAGAAGACCTGTGTATTTGGGTAAACTTGAAAAACAAGTTTACTGTTTCTTCCTTGATGAGTTATCGTAGAACTTGTTCCTGGCAATATTTCTGCTTGTGTTATTTAAAATGACTACATGTTCCATACAAAAAAGTTGGGCTGCTAGTTTTAATTTATGTATTTTGGCTGAGATTTCCTTTTGGAAAGTTTAGATTTTTAATCACAGAATCATAGACTGTGAAAGGTATAAGGATCCATAGAGATCCTCCAGACTATGGTTTTCATTGTAAATGTGAACAAAAATTAGGTCTTTGGAAAAGACAAACCTGAAATACCCACCTTGGAAGTTTGGTTCAATAGCTGTGGGTGAGACCTAGACATCTGTAATCTTACCAAGTTCCAGAGATTAGAACCACTGGTCTACTCCATCCATCATGTAGTAGAAAGAAACTCAGGGTTGTGTATGACATGTCCAGGGTTATTAAACTGTTAAATGACAGAACTCTGTTTTAACTTTAAAGAATTTGGAAATATTTCTTTTTCTTTTTCCTTTTTTTTTTTTTTTTTTTTTTTTTTAGATTACATTACACCAATAAAATGAGAGGTCATTTATAAGATAAATGTTAAACTTTCAATAATTTCTAAGAAGTTTCTTCCTTTTATCTCCAGAGCTCATAAATAAACAAAACATAAGAACAGAACTGAAAGAGATAGAGCTGAGTTCTAAAAGAAGAGATAGTAAACTTCTGCCTTGTCAGAAACAGAAGAAATCAAAAAGTAGAGATGGCAGTATGTATGGTCAAGCATCCTGTCCCATCCTGGGACAAAGAACACCAATAAGAACAGTAGAAAAATCCATGGTAGTGAACAAGATTTTAATGTCAGTTACCTGAAAACTTTTTAATGCTCGCGTGTAGCTTAAAATATTTTGTCAATTTTGTTGTTGTTAATATATGTATTACACACATGAATCACTATGCTTAGCTAATTTTATTGCTGTGTTTTCCTCATTCTTACAGAGAACCTCTCATCTGATTCAGCTGTCTCCAGCCCAAGTGCCCTGAATTCTCCAGGGTTGGGAGTTGAGGGCTTGAACCGGAGGAGGAAGAAACGCACCAGCATAGAGACCAACATCCGTGTGGCCTTAGAGAAGAGTTTCTTGGAGGTCAGTGAGGTTTTTACTTTTCATGTACATGGGACTGTTTGTGTGGTACTGGTGTTAGGAACTGAAAATGATAAAAGATGAGCTTGTCAGCCTCTCCCCTATGGATGCTTATAATGTCATGGAGAAAATAAAACAAAGTAAGTTAGTGACATAGAATACAGAACCAGAGTGCTGCAGTATTCAGGAGAGACCAGTGTCACATCCACATGAGCACTCAGTATGAGAGAGGTGGCAGCTGCTGTAGGATGCATGAGAATTAATTCCGCAGACTGGAAAAGATGGGGCAGGAAAGCACTTCAACTAGAGGGAACGCATGAGCAGGTATATCCCAGGGTAAAACCATGGGCTGTATCAGGCGAAATACTAGTAGTTTGGTTGGCTAAATATTAGTGTCTATATGCCTAGAAGGGTAGTTTGGGACCAGAACACTAGAAACCTTGAATATCAGGCTGTGGAATTTAATTTAATTCAATAGATCTTTGGCTGTTTGTTGTTGTTGTTTTTGGTACCAGGGAATATCATAATCAAAGCTTCCAACAAAATTTTGACTTCTTTAATTCAGAAAAGACTTGAGCACATTGGAAGGAGCACTGAATTAGAAGTCTTTATCAGCTCTGCCACTTGTTAACTGTGTAATGTAGTAAATCATTTGATTTCTTTAAGCCGAAGTCCCTTTCATCTGTGAAATATCTGCCTTTCCTGCCTTACAGACTTATTGTGAGGTCCAAGTTAGATAGTGTGCAGGAAGCACTGAGAAAACTCTTCAAGTCCTACTAATACATAAAGTTGTATTAATACTTTATTAATTTTATTCAAGGTTATTAGACCTTAAAATGAAAAAATAAAAATATTCAAGAACAACTTATTCTAAGTTAATATGAATGAATTTAGTGAACATAATGTTCATTAGAATGTCTGTCTACGAAGCTCTGTGTTCAAAGTGGCCTAATATAGTCATATATATCCAGCTTCATTTTCTGAGTTGTCCCTCCCCATTTGTTTATTTACATACTGACATAATTGTCAGTAGGTCAAAAAGTTATTCCAAAAGATGGGCTTTTTTTCCCTTCAGAATCAAAAGCCTACCTCGGAAGAGATCACCATGATTGCTGAACAGCTCAATATGGAAAAAGAGGTGATTCGTGTTTGGTTTTGTAACCGCCGCCAGAAGGAAAAAAGAATCAACCCACCTAGCAGTGGTGGGACCAGCAGCTCACCTATCAAAGCAATTTTCCCCAGCCCAACCTCACTGGTAAGAATAAAAATAGAGGGTGCAACCTCAAGGACTAATTTTTGTAATTTTACAAATGATCTGCTAAATCAATTTATTTTTATAACAGGGAATTTATTTACGTGGAATAAATGTATATAAATTTATATTTTAGATGTTACCAAGTGTATTAGTCCAGTTTCTGTTGTTTATAACAGAATACCTGAAACTGGGTATTTTATAAAGAATTGAAGTTTATTTTTTACAATTTTGGAGGCTGGGAAGTCCAAGGTCCAGGGAACACATCTGGTGAGGGCTTCTTCTGTGTGGGAACTTTCTACAGGTTCTCATGGTAACACAAGCAATCATATGGCGAGAGTGGCAAGAGCAAGAAGATTAACATGCTTCTTTGCTCTCCTTATAAAGCCATCAGAACCCATTAAACCATTAACCCATTACTCCATGAATAGATTAATCCATTTATGAAGGCACAGTCTTCACAATCCACTCACAATCCAATCTTACAAAGGCCACACTTTTCAAATACCGTAATAGGATTTTCCATCCCCTTAACACTGTTATAATGGGGATTGAGTTTCCAACACAAGAACTTTTGGGGGACATTCAACTCATAGAACCAAGGTAATGAAATCTCATATTGTTGTTGACCTAAGAACTTATTGGTCTTTCTAATTTTTTAAAGTGAACAATTTTAATTCTTTCCTATTTCATTGCATTTCCTTTTTTTATTTTTTATTTTTTGGATGGCTGACTGGTATGGGAATCTGCACCCAGGACCTTGGTGTTTATAAGGGTGTGCTCTAACCTGTTTTTTCGTTTTTGTTCTTTAAGTCGAGACATAATTGATTATACATATTTGTGGGGTACCGAGTTCACTACCAATATTTGTCCACAATAAGTTATGTTCAAATCAGGATAATTAGCATATTCATCATTACAAAATGGAACCATTCTTTGTGTCCATTAACCAATTTCTGGCTAACTCCCATCTTCCTCTCGCTTTCCCACCTCTAGTAACCACAGTTCTCTTCTCTCCTTCTGAAAGTTCAACATATTATTGTGATTGTCCTTTCCTTCTTTTTTTTCTTTCCTCTCTTTTCATTCTTTCTTTCTTTTCTTCCTCCTTTCCTCCCTCCCTCCCTTCCTTTCTTCCTCCCTTCCTTCCTCCCACCCTCCCTCCCATTTATGATTGAGGATATGTGGTATTTCTCTTTCTGTGCCTGGCTTGTTTATATCACTTACCATAATTTTCTCCAAGCTCATCCATGTCGATGCGAATGGCAGAATATCATTCTTTTTATGGCTGAGAATTATTCCATTGTGTATATATATCACATTTTCCTTACCCAAAGGAATCAAAATCATCATGTCAAAGGGATACCTGCACTCCCATGTTTATGCAGCTCTATTTACAGTAGCCAAGATATGGAACCAACCTAAATGTCTATCAACAGATGATTGGATAAGGAAAATGTGGTATATATAAACAATACATTTCCGTTATTTTCTTCTGTGGTATTGTTAATTAGATTACTCTGTAACCATGGGAGTAAATTTGCTGCTGATTCCCACTATTTCAAAAAGTCTTTAGTTACTTTTTATTCATGTTGAGTTCTAAAGCCCAATTTATTAAACTTACACTTATGTGATTAAGTGGCAATAAATTCCCGGATAACTTTTAGCACTGAACTTGCATTTAAAACAGTCATCTCAGATCTTCACTATCAAACAACATGTGGTCCTTTCATATGTAAACTCATTGAATAACTTCTGTTGTTTGCATTAGAATATTCCTAGACTGAAGGGACAGACATCTAGTGGTGGTGTGACTCCCTTGATTTTTAGGATGATTGTAAATAGGACTTCCACAATGCCAACCAGGATGCAAAAGATGAGAGGATTATTGAGTTTGCATTTCTGTTCCTTTTTTCTTAATTTGTTTTTGTTTCATTCGACTGTCATTCAATACTGGAATTTTTAAGCTAAACCACATTAGTTTTTTAAGTGGAGGCTATGGTTGTTAAATGGTGGAACTTTAATCATAAAGTTCATGAAATCGTACTTATGAAAAAGATAGTCATTAGGTAAGTTTTGTGTAGGTGAGTGTTTTCTGTTTCAGATTTATTCATACTAAAACAAAGACAGTATTTCTTAAAAAACAGTAGGAATTTTTTACTTCAGAAAGGAACTCAGTTCTTTTAAATTTGCTTTACATTTTTTCCATAATACTATTTCATTAAAAACAAAAACAGTCTGGTCCAATGGTAGTGGGTTATCAGAACTTATTAGTGAACATTAATGTCACTAACCTTGGTTTACAGCCTCCCACTGCTAAATTTGACTGGCTTAAAAAAAAGAAAAACAAAAACAAGGCAATCTTGCCCTCACAGAGTCAAAAATAAAAGCAGTGTGAACTCCAGATTCCCTGATCCTGTCAAGCAGTTTTCTTATTTCGGTAAGGATAAGTAGTATAATATTTTTTACTGACTTAGAGTATATCCGACTCAACATTATTGAAATTTAGGGATTTTTTTTATAATTTATTTTTAAAACCTGGGCAAAGCCATTTGTGATATCAGTGAAAAACTATCTTCTAATAGCAGCTTTCTAACATATGATGCAAGGTTTCTCATTTCCAAGATCTAAAAGTAATTTTAAAATCATTTCTTGTAGGCCTTTTTTTATTCTGTTATAAAGTCTACAGTATGGGTTTAAATTTTCAAGTTTTGATTTTAAGGGATTTGTGCATTTTTCATTTCTGACCTGTAGGTGGCAACCACACCAAGCCTTGTGACGAGCAGCGCAGCAACTACTCTCACAGTCAACCCTGTCCTCCCTCTAACCAGCGCTGCTGTGACTAATCTCTCTGTTGCAGGTAAGCAGCAGCCATGCAGTGCAATTGTTAAACCCGTGGTAGGTCCATGATAGGTTTCTATGAGAATCTGCCACTAAATTGTGAATTAAGGCTCTAACCAAAGATATGTATTGCTTTAAAAAAAAAAAAGTTATATATGAAAACCTGAGCTTCAAAAGAGATCAGGCATAATTAATTTTATCAGGAAAAAATACTTTCGCCCAAGGATTTTCTTACCTCTTTTGTTCTTTCCCACATTAGTCCATTTTCTACATTACTCCCAGAGTTATCTTTCAAAAACCCAATTTTTTTTCCCAAGTAACTCTTTTCTTTAAAAACCTTCAATAGCTATGGCTTTTTGCATTCTGGAAAACATCCAAATTCATCAGTTCATCAGTTCAGAAGGTTATTTCCAGATTGGACCTGATCACTAGTCTTTTGCTCACCTTAGCCTAAGCACACACCTTACCATCCATACCTTGGAAAACATCCCTTACAGACTGTCGTTCTTTGTGTGACATTGATAAAGCTACTCCAGCTTATATTTGTATATCAATTCTTCTTCAAAATATTCTTGAGCTTTCCCAGGAGACTATTCATTTCCACCTACTTCTGTTATAAATAATTATATTTTTATTTTTTGAAATCTTGTTGCCTAACTTAGTGCTTTACACACTCACTATTAAAAAAAAATGTTTTCTCCCTTTGGCTTCCTTTAAATATCAAATTTCCCAAATACAATTAAAATGACTTAGCGTTGTCATCAAGTGTTTTAAATGATACATAATATATAAGACATACTATAACTATTCACCAGGTTGATTATTTGCTAGTAAACCTTTGGGTGGATTTGTGATATTTCACAATCAAGCTTGATTTAACCTAAAGTTGGAGACTTTGATTGTCTTCACTCATGGTTTAAGTTCATAACACATCTTCAGCTATATGATCTAACCATAATGTAAATTGAATAAATGACTTTAGATTGTACTAAAGTTCTAAGTTATTAGAAAATATCATAATTTTTCTATGTTTATTGTAAACAGTATTTCTTGACCTTCTTTTGGGTGTTGGACCTCTGAGAATTTGAAAACAGTGGACTTTTTCACCCACAAAATAGGCATACACATAATTTTTAGTAAAATTTAAGAAGGTTTATAAATGACAACTCTCAACAGCCTCCTACCCCACCCCAAGGCTATTTATAGATACCTTAGGAGCCTACAGATTCTAGGTTAAGAATTCTGTTCAAGGGTGTATAGTATTCAGCACTTTAGTTTAAGAAGCAAACTATTAGTGATTGACTGGCATCGTGTTGGGCACCAGGAACATTAGAGTTCCTGTCTCGGAGCTTACCATCCAAACTGACTGCCAGTCATTTGCTAAATTATGAACTGAACTTTACTTTCCCAACAAATAATAAGTCTTATTCCATTAGGTCTAAAGATATCCATTTTGTGCAGAAAAATTTCTAGTAGTTCAGACACTGAGAACAAGTAGCTTTGTTGTTTTTAAAATGGGGGTAAAATCATACAAGGCAATTTTAAGGAGATATACATACTCAAAACTAACTAAAAATTTGTGTCAGTTTTTGATGATCCTAACTGACCAATCACATTTTCTTGAACTCAGTTACTAGCCCATTTATGTAGATTTAATTATGACTGTTTTCTGAAACGTTGGTAACTCTTCTTTGGAATGAACTTTTTTTTTTTTTTTTTAAAGATGACCGGTAAGGGGATCTTAACCCTTGACTTGGTGTTGTCAGCACCATGCTCACCTAGTGAGCTAACCAACCATCCCTATATGGAATCCAAACCCATGTCCTTGGTATTATCAGCACCGCACTCTCCTGAGTGAGTCACAGGCCAGCCCTGGAATGAATTTTTTAATTATTAAGAAATTTAACATTATAGGGAACTACACAAACAGGAATAACACAATCACAAGTACTATTTTTATTTTCTCTTTAAACCTCTTTTATATGGACATATATTGTGTAATTTTGATAGTATTTGTATAGTATAGTATTTGATTACAGCCTTGTGATACTCTAAACAGAGGACCCAGCTAGACTGGGCCTAGACACCTGACCCACAGAAACTATAAGATGATAAACTGTATTGTTTTAAGCCACTGAGTCTGTAGTACTTTGTTACACAGCAATACAAGTAGTATGATGTTTGTATAAATACTGTACATGGCCAGCTCATGTGATTGACTCTATAGGGGAAAAATGTAATCTTACAGCACTTAAACATAGCTGCTTGAAAGAGGTTTACAAGAGTCAAGTGTCAGGGACATTATTCTGATTCCCACATTCATTTCCCCTCCCTGCACGTTAAACTACTAAAATTTGTTATGCCTTTTCTCCATTAAAAAAAAAAAAAGAGTCAATTGTGAAATGAATTTTCTTTCCTTACTCTTGTCAGCAGTTGCTCAAAGTCATGCCCCATTTTAATTTTTTTTGCTCTTAGGACTATAACTTTCTTACATAGGCTCTTTTTCTCTGACATTTCTATATTGCCTTTTTTTAAAAAAAGACATCTAGTATCTTAATTATATAAGTTATGTAATACAATCTACTTTCTTCCTGTAGACTTTTTTCTTGGGATTTCCGTGATTGCTTATTTTAATTTTTTTTTTTCCCTTTTTTTTTGTCTTTTTTACTGACCGGTAACGGGATCACAACCCTCAGTGTTGCGCCCACACCGCGCTCAGCCAGTGAGCAGGAACTGGTCTCTACATGGGATCCGAACCCTCGGCGGGAGCGCCGCCACGCTCCCAAGTGGCACACTCTCCAGTGTGCCACCGGGCCGGCCCTAATTTTTTTTTTTTAATTATTGTATTCCTGCCTTAGATCCAATGTTTCTTAGATTCCGTGTCTTCTTTTTGATTTCTTTTTGTTCATTTGGAGCACATTCTTAAGTATTTTTCTTTTTCTTTATTTAGAAAGACTTTGTGGGAGGTAAAATTTCTAAGGACATGCATAGCTGAAAAGTCTTTATTATACTTTCACAGTTTTTTTGGAGTTTGTTCAATAGTAGAACTCTTGGTACAAAATTATAATTTTTTTTTAACTTTGGAGGTATTGCGCTGTTGTGTTTTAGCATCAGTGTTGCCAATGAAAAGTCTGAATTCAATCTAACTCTCTTTTCTTGATAGTTTGTTTTTTCTCTCTGTAAACTTTAAGGATATTTTTATCCTTAGTGTTCTGAAATTTCACTAGGAAGTTTCAAGGTATGAGCCTTTTAAAATTTGTCTCCATTGGCCTTCAGTGAGCATTTTCAATCTGGATTAATGTCTTTCTTCAACTCTGGAATTTTTATTTTTATTTTTTTTATTGTGGCAAAACATGTATAACATCAGAATTCCCCTTTTAAGCATTTTTAAACACATAGTTGTGTAGAATTATATTCACAATGCTGTGCAACTACTACCTCTATCTATTTACAAAACTTTTATCATCATAAACATAAACTCTGAACCCAGTAAGCAATAACTTCTCGTTATTCCTCCCCCACCCGTTTCTGGTAACCTCTGATCTACTTCTGTCCCTGAAACTTTTTTTTTCTTTTTAATTTGTTTTTTTCTTAATTGACCCATGACAACTCTGGTAATTTATCTTCGTTTATTTAAGCTGTTTCTTCTGACATTAGCTCTGTTTATTCACTTTTGCCATTTCTTTTATGCTATTGTAGTTTTTTCATTGTCTGGTGATTTGGGGTTATTTATTCTTATTGATGAATGCAAGGCCATATTACTTAATGTCAGTAGCCTGTTAAGAGTTTTTTCTACCATTGTGTAGCTTTCGTTATTCAACAGTCATCTCCCCTGAATGGAAGGGCTAGCAGTGAGTTGTGAATGTGGGTAGAGAATGGCCAGACTTTATTTCAGGGTGTATGACTGGGAAACAGGCAGGCAAGCAAGGCTTTACCCTCACATTTCCCGTAACAATGAGGATCTTTACTTGTGCATGCCAGTTCCCGTGCTAGAATCCTTAGCCTTACATAGTCAGGTTTTTATTTTCTTTGAAGAGTAGTATGTGACATTAGATCTGCTCATATGAGAGGTCTGGTAGAGGGAGGGAAAGGCCCACTGTCAGAGCTAGTGTGTGAATAGTCATTTAATCACACTTTTCTCTTAACGGTGTTTCCTATTCCTCCCTCAGTATTTGGCAACTCTGTGTATGGACTTTCATCAGGGCTCCATCAAAGTGAATAATCCCCACTTCTATCATAGCCTTCTCCTGTGCCATTTTGGACTGTGGTGGTTTTCCCATCACCCATTTTCATCCTCTTTCTCATTTCTGCAAATCTATCTCAATCTTAAGCCCTCTAATATCTGTCCCAGGAGCTCTTATTCCCTTTTGTATTTCTTTACTATCATTTGGAATAGGATTTTAGAAACAAAGGGAAAAACCATATCCTCAGTCTATCATCTTCCAGGAAAAATCTTGTTTGATTGATATGATCATCTTTATTTTCTCATAGTGCTTGGCACATAATTGGTCCTTGGTAAACAATTAATGATCACAACTCTACTCTTCCAGAAAAACATGTTCTGATGTGTCTCAAAAACTTGAAAAAATTCCACAGCCTTGTAATAGCCTCAACTAAATATGCTTTGTCCCCAATTCTTTTTCCAAAATACCTTTTATAATGGCAAAAGAGGTGATTCCTCAGGAAGATATAGCAATTATATAGCTACAACAGAGGTCCAAAGTACAGGAAGCGAAAATGAACAGAACCGAAAGGAGAAGTAGATAATTCAACAATAGTAGTTGGAGGTGCTAATATCCCATTTTCAATGATTAATTTGAACTATGTAAAAAAAATCATCAAGGATAACAAGACTTAAACAGCGCTGTCACCCAACTTGACCTAATTGCCATCTGTAGAACATTTGATACAACAACAACAGAAAACACATTCTTTTCAAGTACACATGGAACGTCCATCCCCCAGGATGTTTTGAGCCATAAAACAAGACTCAATAAATTTTAAATGATTAATATAATACAAAGTGCATTATCTGACTACAACTGAGATAAATTAGAAATCAACAACAGAAAGAAATTTGGGAAATCCCCAAATATTTGAAAGTTAAAGTAACATGTAAGTCAAAGAAGAAAAATTAGAAAATACTTTTAAATGAATGAAAATGAAAACACAAGAGAAAATAATCTCAGATCAATAGTCAAAGCTACTGCCTTAAGAAAATAGAAGAGCAAACCATTCCCAGATCAAGCAGAAAGAAGGAAATAATAAAGATTAGAGTAGAAATTGTAATTATATGTAAGGGAAACCACAATAAGAATAAATCACTTTATTTATGTTTTTGAGAAGGACAGAAAGAGGAATGAATCCTCCCTTTTTCAATTAACAGTAAGAAAGATTTTCAATTAACAGAAACAAAGTTTACCTCATTCATTTGGAGACCATGTAACCACTACGTGCAGCATTGTAGGAGGTGGGGAATATAGAATCAGTGCTGACATAAGTGATATCTAAGTTTCTCTCAGCTCTGTTACATGTGAAAGAAACTGAAGAGTAGAAATGAAAAAGAAGTCAAATTTTAGGTGTTATTAGTACAGACCAGAAGAAGGCTTCAAAACAGATTTTGGAAGAACAAGACTGCCTGAATTTGTGATAAGGCTGTTATGAGAAAGGAGGATCTTCTGCAGCTTAGTAGTAGACTTGATCTCCAAAAGCAGATTATCTTTTGCAGAAGATTTTTTCCAATATGTTATACCTTATAGGTTCAAGGCTGTTATGAGAAAGGAGGATCTTCTGCAGCTTAGTAGTAGACTTTATCTCCAAAAGCAGATTATCTTTTGCAGAAGATTTTTTCCAATATGTTATACCTTATAGGTTTGAAATAGTTATTTTGATTGGTCTGGTTCTTTTATAATATATTGAAAAGCTTTTATACTTCCCAACTATGTTGAAATTTATTGTCTTTTTGAGTTCTCTATCCTGAGAAAATAACCACTTTATACATATATATGGTTGATTATATCCTAGAACGTAGTGAGTGTTACTAAATTAAGTTCCAGCTAGTTTAGGCAGCCTGTTTTTGTAATATGTAGCATTTACTGATAACTGAAATAAGAGTGCCTTTTCCATACTGTCTTTTATAGATAGCATCAAAATTACAGCTCACTGTAATTTTGGAATTACGGTTGTAATCTTCTGCTTTGTGGCAGGATATCTGTCCTCTGAGAGCCTTAACAGCCATTTCTACTTGAGGCAGAGTGACTTTAAGTTACACTTGACTCTAGGACCCAGTAGGCCTGACTTCCAGACATATTTTAGGTCTGTGGTATCCAATATGGCATCCATTAGCCACATGTGCTGTAATTATAAAATGCATGCCATTTTCAGACTTAGTAAGAAAAAAGGTATAAAATAACTTACTAATAATTTTTTAATATTGATTTAATCTTGAAATGATAACATTT
>NW_007730042.1:93258-116043 GCF_000696425.1 Galeopterus variegatus
ACGCCTCACTCAGCCAGTGAGCGGGAACCGGTCTGTATGTGGGATCTGAACCCTCGGGCGGGAGCGCTGCCGCGCTCCCCAAGCGGCGCACTTATCCAGTGCACCACCGGGCCGGCCCCATTTTTATACTATTTCAATGTATATTGTTATACTTATTTTTAGAACAGTATGTAATTTTCAGTTTTTCTTGTCATTGTTTTGATTTTTTCTATGGAGACTACTAAAGAGATTTCTGAACGAAAAGGAGTTTTCCAGAAGCTTTCTATTTTTGCTTATATGTTTCTTCCCCAGAGCAATTATATTCCATAATTAGAGCTTCTGTGATTCTTTCTTTTGTTTTTTTACATAGGAAATTGGCAATGGAAAACTGTTCTCTCTTTCATGGTTACTTTATCACTCTTGTCTCTTGAAGTAGGTTTCATAACTTTGGTTTCTAGAATGTTTGTTTTTCTGATTAATTTCCATAGAAATACTAATCTAGGTTAATAAAAAGAAATTAGAGGTTACTGGATGGTAAATTAATCATTCCATTGATTCTACAGTATGGCTGAATAAAGCCACCATTCTTCCAAAACCATTTACAGAAGGTCATTTTCTAATCCAGTTCTTTCTTCAGGCACTACAGACACCACCTCCAACAACACAGCGACTGTGATTTCCACAGCACCTCCAGCCTCCTCAGCAGTTACATCCCCTTCTCTGAGTCCCTCCCCTTCTGCCTCAGCCTCCATCTCTGAGGCATCCAGTGCCAGTGAGACCAGCACAACGCAGACCACCTCCACTCCTTTGTCCTCCCCTCTTGGGACCAGCCAGGTGATGGTGACAGCATCAGGCTTGCAAACAGCAGCAGCTGCCGCCCTCCAGGGAGCTGCACAGTTGCCAGCAAATGCCAGTCTTGCTGCCATGGCTGCTGCTGCGGGACTAAACCCAGGCCTGATGGCACCCTCACAGTTCGCAGCTGGGTAAGGAGCTTTCTCATCTCCTTCACATCTGAGAAACAACTAGGAGATCATCCCTGGAGTTATTCATAGGGGAGACTTTCCATCACTATCTTTTTTTTTTTGGAAGGAATTGAGGAAACCTTAAAAATTTATTTATTTATTTATTTATTTTTATTGGAACGTAGTTGATTGTACATATCTGTGGGGTATAGCATTGAATATCAGTACTTATGTGCTGTATGTGATGTTCAAATCAGTGTAGTCAACATTATGCATTGTAATCGATTTTCATGGCCCTTTTACCAATCACCATCTTAAATGAAAAAAAAATATCTGTTTAGAGCAATAATCTCTTTGAAATAGACTGCTCTGTAGTGATGCAAAGAATTTGATTATAGTTGAACTCAAGTTTCTTAACATCCTGAAAAGGGCTGTAGTCATACCTTTACTTCCAGATGAAGACCCAGCACACCAAGTGACTAATACCTCAGAGATGGGGCCAAGAAGAAAGCCCAGAATTCCTAACTACTATTCGTATGCTCTCTCCATTAAACTCTCTCAACTGTCTGCTTTCTAATTCTCAAACATAAATAAGAGATGTAGTCATGAGATTTCATATATAATTATATATATTAAATATACAGTATATATATACTAAATACATATATTGCCTCAGTAATTTTATATAATTATTGTCAAGCACATTATAAGAATTTCCTTGTAAATATATCCTTTTCTCTGGGGTTCTTTCTTTTGTTTTGGAAAAAAGAGAAGTAATTCAAAGCAGAGTCAAAATCGTTGAAAAAGTTTTATGTTCCATGCGGATCATAACCTTGTTTGTACAAGTAAGCATCAAGGAAAGCAGTAACGCAGAAGCACTAACCAAACCATATAAGAGTAATGGAAAATAACAAATATTTATGTACCTCCCCAGCTGAATTTTCCTTTATCTTATCCTTTTGGATGTGTTGTCAAACTGACAGATGTGTCTGTATGGTAATAAAGTGACCCTTCGTTTGGACTTGCAGAGGTG
Organism: Galeopterus variegatus; assembly: GCF_000696425.1. Taxonomy (NCBI): domain Eukaryota; kingdom Metazoa; phylum Chordata; class Mammalia; order Dermoptera; family Cynocephalidae; genus Galeopterus; species Galeopterus variegatus. The sequence continues at coordinate 95,233 of NW_007730042.1, forward strand.
CCTTACTCAGTCTCAATCCAGGGACCCTGGGCGGTGCTCTCAGCCCAGCTCTTATGAGCAACAGTACACTGGCAACTATTCAAGGTCAGTAGAATCTGTTTGTGTGTGTGTGTGTGTGTGTGTGTGTGTGTGTGTGTGTGTGTGTGTGTGTGTGTTCGTTCGTTCAGTGGAAGAAGCCTGCTTTCCTAGAAGTGAAGGTAATAGGGAAAGATAGTCGAATGCTGACTGACTTGCTCTTGAGAATCAAGAAAATATCCTTGTAAAAAGCTTTTTGTAGGAAAAGTATGTAGGTGTTTGTGAGTAAGAACAAGAAATATACTTAGTTTGGTATATTGTAAGAAGTCAGGACTTTTATGCTGACATTTATCTTCTTATGTGAATAGAGTTGGAGGCAGATTTCCCCCTCCTGTTATATTTATACAGGCATTCATGTAAAACCTATCTCCAGGCCAGCTTGACCAAGTAAGATTCAGCAATCCCTATCCCTACCCCTAAGAGAGTCATGTATGGGAAAGTCTTATAATGAATTAACACTGGGGCACATCAGGCAGACTTCAAGTGTACTTATAATTCTTATTATGCTCTGCCCTTTTTTATGTTCCCCTCAGTGTAGAGCATATATTCTTTTGGATTATAATGTCTCTTTTCCAAGCCCGTTTGGGTCTCTTTCAGCCTTTTAGCATGTTATCCAGGGCAATATTGATTCCATATAGTAAAGGTTTGCCTTGTTTAGCATCTAAGCTTTGGGTCAGAAGATGCTTGATGTTATGTGACTCAGGGAAACAATTTGAAAGACATCACTATATTAATTAGAGAATATTTTTTTCTTAAAATAGTTTGTGCTTAAACACGAATTTTGGGGCCCAAAAATAAGCTGTTAGCCGCCCTCAGATAAGATCAGTGTTTCATGGCTCATATCTCTAACAATTGTACAGAGAGAATGTTAATTACAGGCAAAACCAAATCATGGCATAGGTTACCTTACATTATATTGTCTTTGATTGACTAAATCATAACCCAAATTGATGGTTAGATCTATAAAGCTTTTGTTACACAAGGGTTTCTTTCTGGAATAAGATTTGTGATAAATCACATTTTCTCCTGCATCAGAGAGAATCTTTGGGACGTGGGGATTCTTCTACAAAGGCAAAATGCTTTCCCCAGGACATGACTGACTATAGATTAGACACTGTCTGGGAAGATCTAGACTGGTTTATGGTCCACAGCCTAGAATGTCAGAAAACTTCAAGCTGCACCAAGACTCACTCTTCTGTACTATTTGTATGATTATGTCCAAAGTCAGGGGTGTTCCCTCAGCTATTTATTATGTAAGAAATCAACCAAGTTTTTAATGCCATTAGAAAAACCCTCAAATCTGCAGGTGGAGGTAGTTATATGGGTGGGGAGATTTGGGGGTGTTGTCAGGTAACAGGATATTAAATGAGAGTCCCGGTTATTTTAAATAAATTTTGATGATGTCTTCTGTGGAGAAGCAACAGCATCATAGAAAGATTTTCACCCCTTAAAGCAAGTCTTAGCCTTAGATCATCCACTGAGGGCCACCTACATCATTATGTCTTTGGTTTCCTCCTGCAGTAGACTCATCAATCTCCCTTGCACGAGTCATAGAAATCAAACGTTTTGCCTCAGGAAGTGAACAATTAATCAGACCTTTTTCTTTATTTGGTGATATATAATTATTTGAGAACTAAAGCCTTCTCAGAATATAGTTTTCATCTTGTATATCATGCTATAAAGTGTTTGCTCAAATTTATCAATAATGCCAGCTGGTTTGATAAAAGCTAAATATATTTTTAATGCTCTAATTACTTTAGTTTGTCTTTTGAATGGAGGTAGTTTAAAATTAGCAATCTTCATTAAAGACAAAATTATTAATTTAACAGATATTTGTAGGTAAATGAAATATACTTGAGATTTCAAGACAGAAATGTGACTCTTTGATTCATTTTGTTCTTATTAGCTCTTCTCTAACCTACCCTGTTCATGCTTGTTAAATTAGATTTTTTAGTTCTTTAAGATCTTCAAAATGACAGTCGTTTTTCAATATCTGTGGGAAATTGGTTCCAGGACCTACCCCCCATGGATACCAAAATCCATGGATGCTCAAGTCCATGATATAAAATGGGGAGTATTAATATATGACCTATGCATATCCTCCCGAGTACTTTAAGTCATCTCTAGATTACTCATAATACCTAATACAGTGTAAATACTATATAGGTCATTCTTATACTGTATTGGTTTTTAATTTGCATTATTTTTTATTTTTTTTTATTGGGAAATACTATATAGGTCATTCTTATACTGTATTGGTTTTTAATTTGCATTATTTTTTATTTTTGTTTTTATTGGGTTTTTTTTTTTTTTTCTCAAATATTTTTGATCTGAGGTTGATTGAATCCACAGAGTTAGAACCCATGGATATGGAGGGCTGACTGTATAAATAAACTTTAATTGGTGTCAATATTGCACTGTGACTGAGAAAAAAAATATCAGTGAAGGTCTGTACTATTTTCTGCTGGCTGAGTTGTAGGAAAACTCAGAAGACTTGTTGTGTTATTTGGTTTCTCTTTGATGATGTTAACATTCTCCTTTCTGCCTGCTTTTGGGGTTTTTGTCTGTAGCTCTTGCTTCTGGTGGCTCTCTTCCAATAACGTCACTGGATGCAACTGGGAACCTGGTATTTGCCAATGCAGGAGGAGCCCCGAACATCGTAACTGCCCCTCTGTTCCTGAACCCTCAGAACCTCTCTCTGCTCACCAGCAACCCAGTTAGCTTGGTTTCTGCTGCCGCAGCCTCCGCAGGGAACTCTGCACCTGTAGCCAGCCTTCACGCCACCTCCACCTCAGCTGAGTCCATCCAGAACTCTCTCTTCACAGTGGCCTCTGCCAGCGGGGCTGCTTCCACCACCACCACCGCCTCCAAGGCACAGTGAACTGGGCAGAGCTGGGCTGCCACTAGCCTTTTTCACTGTGCAGTGTGATTGGGCTGCCAGCCAGGTTAATAAACTGAAATATGTGATTGGCTTCCTCTCGCCGTGTTGTGAGGGCAAGGGAGAGAAGAAAAAACACATACCAGAAAAAAAAAAAAAAAAAGGATGGAAGCGGGACAACATTTGCCTAATTTTGTAATAAAACACTGTCTTTTCAGGATTGCTTCATGGATTGGAGAACTTTCTAACCAAAAATTAAACAAACAAAAAAAACACAAAAAAAACAGAAACAAAAATCAAAAACAAACAAAAAAAAAGTGAAAGGACTACTTACCATTTCCAGCAGTCATGATGACAAGTTAAGGTGGGTTACCAAATTCCAATATAGGAAGGGGATTTCTTGTTTGTCTAAATTTCTTTTTTTCTTAAAAAAATCATTTTTATAGGTCTGTTGTACAGGCCATTAAGTCATAACAAGGTGTTTATAATCGTATCAATTGTGTTGGGGTTCCTTTCTTAACTGGTACAATTTAGGCAGGCCTGTATTACTGTATCTCTATTATTATTGTTGTTATTGTTTTTATATATATATATAGTTTGGACATGTTTATCTCTTGCTCCTGGATCCTATTTCAGTGAGCTCCCACACTGTGGGGAGGGAGGGTTTGGGGGTAAGGGGAGACTTACGTACTTAACTATGGGGAATGTTCTTGCTGGTTTCCTTATCCTTGATGACTCTTACAGAGGTGCTAGAAAATTATTTTCTTTTGCCACTTATGCAAGAGCTTGGTGCAGAAGCTGAAGACTGTGTGTGCAAACACTCCCACTCCACACACGTCCCCTGCCCCCATCAGGTGGTGCCTTTGGAGCACTTTTGTGTAGGAAGGAATTCCTGCTGAACTGTAGCTCTCACTCACCCCCAAATCATTGAATGACCCTGAGGCCCAGATCCCGTGCTGTAACAATGCTGCTTTCTGCTACTTTCAGTGGGAACAGTTGTACATGTGCAGGGCAGGATTTGGTTCTGAAGAGCAAAGACTACTGCAGACACCTGACTTGGTGGTTCTCTTGATTTCTTATCTTCTGAAAAATGCTCCTACTGTTGGTGTGTTTGTTTGCTTGTTTTTTTCCATTTTATGGAAGATTTTCATCCAAACCTCCTTTAGCTAACTTGACAAAGAACAAATTGACCTATTGAAATTGAGAAATTTTTCCCTTCTTTTATTATCTGAAGGAATTTTACTAGACTATTTTCCATCGGCTATATATCCAAAAGAAGTGTGATGAGAAGAGTCTAAGGTTACCACCTTTTTCTCTGGAGAGCCGTAAACTTCCTTTCCACTGGGTGGCTTATCAATTCCTCCAACCCTGAGATTCTCCTTGGTTCTCTGACTAAAGGAGGCACTTTTAGCCAGCCATAGGATCTGTAGAACCTTTGAAGAAGGGCGTTGAGCAAGAACTTTGTACACACCTCAAGTATCTCCTTGGTTTGTTTGTGATGCTCCTGCTAGGTAGGTTTGAATGGCAATACACGTCTCTTTATTCAATGTAGAAAGTAATTAGCTCCTGTAACTGTTTTCAGGGTGTTTCTAGACTATGTAAATGAGCCCATTGAAAAGGAAGAGCTTGTGAAAGGGGATGAAGAGAAATGAGGATAACTTGGAGATTAAATTCCCCTTTTTGTTAAAGTCCTGTTATTATGCTATCTGTACCAAAAAATTTCCCAAAAGACTGGATCACTGCAATGCAGTTCATCTAAGTTCCCCTTCTTAATTGGAGTTAAGGTTCCCATTTGGTGTCTGAGTGGTGGCTTCAGTGTCCAGTAGTCTCAAGACTGCACTTTTTCCCCCTTTCAAACTGGGGGTTGAAAGAGCGCTTACAGGTGACTTTTGTTCTGATTGCTTTGCTTGTGTCCAGGAGAGAGCTTGGATTCTGTGTATTTGTGTCTCTCTCCACCATTTTTTTAAAAAACAGTAATATAGACACATTGTGTACTTTTGTTTGTGATTCAAGTGGGAGACAGTCAACATTAATATTAAAAGATCAGAAACATTTTAGTCCCCTTTAAAATTTTTCTTTAGTTCTTTCTGTCTTGTTTTTTCACAAAGTATTTAATTGCCACCCCTAAATTTCCTCCTCGTACCCTTCACCTTCCCTAAAATTCCTCCAAAATCAGTGAACTGCAAGCAGGGAAACTAATAGATGTCCATCCACCATTTTTGTGTGGTGTGTTTTGTTTTGTTTTTAATGTTTTTTTTATTTTTTTTAACTAAGCTTGAACCAAAGTCAATTTTTAGCAAGCTGCTGTACTAATGGACTAGTTTATAACATGCAGTTCAGACACATTGAGGAGATAGAAGCTACTGACAATTTCTTTTTCGTTTGTCTTTATTAATTTTATATAAAAGTTGCTGCTTGTTTTTTAATCTTTTATGTTGATAAATTGTTATATCCTCTGGGCAGACATTACCTTGATTTTTAACTAGTTTATTTAGGTTGGTGTGTAAATAGAATGGCAGTGTCAGTTACTAATTTCTCTCCTCTCCATCTGCTTTTTCTCTGTTGTAGTTAAACTTAATCTTTTATCCTGACTTGACATCTCTAACTTTAGTCTGTGCAAATAATTTTAGGTCCATCAGTGATACTGTAGCTGCCCATAGTAATGAGTTCCCCCCCTTGGGAGTAGTGAAAGTTAGGAGGAAGGATTCAGGGAGGGAAATGCTGATACCCACTATACTGATTAGAGGTTATAGCATTAATTTCCCAAAATTGCTACCAAAGGAAGTGTTGAGTCCCAAGGGACTCAAGCCCAATGGGAAGGGCAAGGAAAGGCTGTTTTGTTTTGTTTTTCTATGTGGTTAAAAAAAATGATCCCTTTCCCAAATAAAATTCACCAACAGACAGACTTTACTATTAAGGAAGATACTAAGCTTTTAAATGTCAGTACAATGGTCTTTTATTCCCTGCCCTGTCTGTATTCTCTAGTCAATTTGGAAGAAGGGGATTCTGTCTTTTTTTGTGTGTGGATCACTTGATGAGGGTAGACCTTAAACCAGTATAAAAATCTGTGTTTAAAAGAAGAAATGAATCTTTAGACAATGATAATTTTTAGAAAAATTTTCTCTTTTTTCACTGATTTAAAAATAAGTTGTGAAATGAAAGGTACATTTATACATGTACACATGAAACACTAATATAGCCTGTTTGGTGGGTATTTAGTTGAAAATCAACTTCCAATCAGCATCCCTAGATATTCTACTGATTATATTGCTTCATGAACACATTTGTCCTTTTTTACTTCATATAATCTTTTTTTATCATCTCAAGAAATGCTTTTTGAATTGAATGAACTATCTCCTAAGCTAAGGTACTCAGGCTTAACTTTTAGCCACCTTATATGGGAGAGTCTGGAAACTGAAGGAGGCATTTGACCAAAAAGAGGTGTGTGGTAGACTTTTTGCATTTAGAAGAGGAAAGGCCAGTTAGGTCATCACAATTCATTCTGTCATTCTTTTTAACCCCTTAATGTTTATGCAAGTTTTATTTCATCCCTGAATTTGGTTAACACATATTAAGCCAAAGACTAATTCTAAATGCATTTATAGTGATACTATATTTGCCCATGGTAATGGGCCCTCCCTAGGGAGTGGTGAATGTAATTGAATCCTGCTAATCATAAGCGGTGTAATTTGGTCATGAACTTCATTTATACCCTGTGTAAATCTGAAGGACAGAGCAGAAAGACCTAAAAAAGGGCTTCTCACAGGAACAATGTTATTGTTCTAAGAAATAAGTTGAGTGCTATATTAGTTTAAATGTTTCTGAAGTTCTGTAGGCAGCTTTTTAGAATTAAGAAAAAAATTGTATGTATACATTAACTGATAATACACACTTCTTTTTATTTATTATCAGAAAGATCAATACCATCCCAATTTACTCAACTTGTTACTCAAGAAATGGAACCAAAGGAATCAAACTTTGATTTTGTGTAAGACCATACCTATTTATACTTTATGGTAGCATTATTAGAAATTAACAATCTTTTTTTTTTTCTTGAAATAAGGGAAAACAAAATTAATTAAAAGATTTTTAGTGAGATCAGCTTGCCAATTTCTTCTCCATCATTCATTTATTGTTGAGAAAAAGAGCACAATTATACCTCTTTTTAATGTCATTTTGTCCCATTACCCCTCATTTTTAGGGAAGATAGGGGAAATCTTGTCTATATTATCAAGAAGCACAGATATTTGCTCGACATGGTGTTTAAATTCTGCCCAATCTTTAACATTAAATTTTCTATTTAACTTGCTGGAAAAGCCAGATACATTCACAGTATAGGAAATTCATGTCAATTTTTAATGTTATAAATCCTGATGGAAAACATCACAGCTGTAAACACTTGGCTTACAGAGGAAATTCTCTGTAGTTCATAGCCTAAAGTTGTTCCCAAACCATGTCATCCTCACAAAACTTTCTTGACCAAGAAAAAAGTAAGATCGTTGAGATAGGAAGACAGAGGAGAAGGCTCTTTTTTTTTGGTTTCTCCCCAAGAAAGGAAACGTGATGCCGGGGAGAAGTTGGTGGACCTGACCACAGGGTGTGGCAGGGACCTCATGCTGGCAGTCTGCTTTGCCTCCGCCTCTGCGGACTCCCCCCGCCCCCCCAAGACCAGTCTGCACTTTGAGAACCCTCAGTTCAAGAAGGGCCTCAACAGTTCATTAGGAGAGTTTGGTCAAATACTTTCTCATTAAATTTGACAAATTTAAAGTTTGTTTATTCTTCAAACCCTGTTTGTTAGAACTGAAAACGTTACAAGATGACCGATAACTACTGGGAGAAAAAGACTAAAGACCTAAAATTTAAAATTATCCGAAAGGGCAAGAATTGGTGGGTTGCTTTACTCCTAACTATTATGAGTTCACTTTTGTGTGTGTGTGTGAAAAGCATTTAACGTGTGACACTGTTCATGTCACCATAGTCCCGGCTGTTTTGAAGTCATTTTCAGTTTTATAACGTTTTGAGGATGACACTATATAAAATGGTAAATCTTAGCATTTACCTTCACTTTTGAGAAGGAAAAAATTCTTTGCCATTCCTCCAGGAAGAATAGTTAAGACCGGCTATTATATAAGGTTTCATGGACAGTGCACACAACACAAATGTAAACTTGGACAGGAGTAGGGTAAATTTCCTTTATCAAAAAGGCTGATATGAATTCTATTCTGCTTCATCCTTTCCTTAATCTAAAGAGATTAAATGGGACACCCCTGTGATTTCTAGTAACGTGTTTGAAAGGAGTCCACCAGAAGGACAGAGAATATGTTTTTTCTCAGAGTTGTACATTTTGTACCTGGTTCCCTGTATAGTTTGTGAACTGTTGTTTTCTTCTGACCATCCTTGTTCATGAAGTAGTAGTTCCTTGTTTTGGCTCTTCTATTGTTGGCCTTTGTTAAAAGCAGTAAATTTGAGTGAATCTCATGTTGATTCCGTAATATGGACCTCCCTTCCTCGTTTCCTTTTCTTCTTTTTCTCTTTGAATAGTGGTACCTTAATCTGTGAGGATAATGCTCTCATGGGTAACAGCTAGCTTCTGGCACCTTCATAAAATACCTCAGCATAGTTTAGTATTGTTGCAAACTGGTTTTATACTAAAAACCAAATAAATAAATAAACTTTATAAATAGTGGAAATAATTCTAGCTGTAGCATTTAGTTGAATTAATGTTTATTATGATTGATAAACATGATTAATGCTGTATGTATTTGGGATCCTGTTTATAGGTTACAATTTATAGGGTTAGGGAGGGTTGGGTTGGGGGAAGAGGAGAAGTTGATTATGTTAGAAGGAAAACGTTCATGTGTGTTTAGTTGTTTTTCCTTATATCTGTCTTGCCAAAGGAAACTTGATTTTCCCTGTGATTGGGTTTGGGATTTGTTGGCCTTTCTGTGGTCTGATCGGCAGCACAGCGTGTGGTGCATGCAGGTAACATATAAGGTATCCAGTAGGTTCAGGGTCCCTAAGGGTGCATTTATATCCCTTTCTGTGGCTGCCCATGCCTCCCAGTCCCTGCCAGCCTCTCCTAATGATTCATTACCTCTGTACATAGCAAAAGCTTAGGTAAAGGATGGATGTGTGAATGTCTGGGTGTGTGGTTGAGAAATAGAGGCAGAAATAGACATGCACCAATTAATTTGGATAGGAATGGAGAGGTGAGTGATTGGTATATCTTAATCTAGGAAAATTAAAGTTAAACACGTTCTTTTTGTTGTCCTCTGTCAAGTTACTGAATGTTGTGTTAGCACAACATTTTAAAACCTTACTTTCTTTTCTCATACCAAGACTAGTTCTGTCTAGACTAAAAACACAACAGAAGAAAAACCAAATCAAGAAGTTGAATACTTCCTTGCCTCACATGTATGATAAGGTGTGACCTTTAAGGATTGGTTGGTGGGATCTAGGAGAATATTGTTTGATGGGAATGTGAATGAGAAATGATGCCAGTTTAGGAAAAATTGAGACCTTTCTGCGCATACTCTTTGAGACAAATTTTTGGCTCCCTGAGTTCAGATGTAGACTATATCTCCAAATAAGGCTATTTTTTTAAATAAACGATCCATCTCACAGAACTTACGTGGGATTTGGTTTGGATACCAAAGACACTGCTATGTCATTGCTTACCTTATGTTTTCAATACAGGCAGAGGGAATAGGAGCAAGAAGCTGAAATTTGGGAAAGCTTACTTTGTCTCTCTCCTTCCCTTTCCTTACCCCTTTTTGAAGGAAGTTTTGTTGATTATCCTGGCTTTGGAAAAGAGATGTTTTGTTTTGCTCTGCTGGCTGTGTAAAGATGGATAGAGTGGCTCAGTGTAGCAGTGATGTTCTTGGAATTGCTTAAAATTTGGGGAAGGCAAAAGATGAGGTAGAATTCTTTTCTTTATTTCCCTGTATCTAATACTTAAGAGTGAGTACAGCCTATTTGAATTCAGACACTAGATGTGCTTTCTCTGTTCTGTCTCTTGTAAAGAATAAGCATTTTCAAGAGCAGGATTACATGGAAAACCAAAAGATCTTCCCCTACTCTTCTTTAGAGCTGTTTTATTCCAAAATGTTTTTTATATATGGGCTCCAGGGAGTTGAGTATTTCATTGTTTTGGTACTTTATTGATATTTTGTGTATTATCGATAGCATACAGAAAGGGAGAGAGGGAAAGAAATATATTGCTCTCTTAATAGTCCATCAAAAAATGATCAGGTTGCAGAACTTTATGAAAGCTTTACTAATAATCTTATTGTCCTGACATTATGTGAAAGTGGTATTAATATTATGTGACTTTTCAAAGTGCTAGGTCTGTTTATAAGTAGGTAATAGGGATATTGAAGATAAGAGCACTTGAAACAAAAATTATGGGAAGACAAGGTGTGCATGAATGAGCACCACACTGAGCACAGAAGTGAAGCTCCCTGGGGCTGGGGAGGGAAGATGTGGTTTATGATTCTTTCTGTGTCCTTGAATCTGCCCATTCTGCACAGGGCTCCACCACCCAGTGCCACCTTCTGGTTCAAACCCAGGACACTGTCAAAAAGTTAAGACCCCAAAACTAATTTACTGTAAAAAAAAAAAAAAGTTGAGATCTGCTGCAAAGTTTTCTCATGTTTTCTTTATTTACTTGTTCATCACCAAGTTGACCACAACTTCACAAAAGCAGCTTAATGCTTTCATAAATTGGCAGTGGCATTGAGTTCTCACACATTATATTCCAAAGTCTGCAGGCAGACAGCTGGATACAATGCTGTTTAAAAAATGAAACTTCCAAACACTTACTTCCTTAAAATTGGGAAATCTTTAATGAAAAAGGACAGAGCCAAGTAGAGAAAAGACTGTGTGCTCCCACCCAGGCCTAACAGTGTCTCAAGGTCTGAAAAATATAGGAGGAAAGGAGATGCACTTTCAGAAGCTAAAATGACAGTGTCTGTTAGGAAAGGCTGCAGCTGTAGGCAGATGGGGGGCACCATGTCTTTGGTTCCATTCCTTCTAAGAGTAGAGTGGGCTAATGCCAGCCTGGTTGAGTTTAAAACTGGAAACAGTTGGAGAAAGGGAGGGAGGATAAGTCTTTGCAGCCATGTTATGACACTGGCTTTCAGCAACATAAATGGTGTGTCTCCCTAAGATCAGGTTGCGGGAGGGAAAGACTGACGTCTCCCAGCTTCTGACCTCTACTTGCGTGGGCATGTGTGCACTACTCGGTCCACAGGAGGTCTCCCTCTGTGAGGACACGCCCTCTCCCATATTCACCCTTCCACCCCCTCATCTGTGGTAGTAGCAAAGGCTAGGTGAGCAAGTGTGGGATTTTCTACCCACCACAGGTCCAGGAGCTGTTGTATACCTCATTTCTGACTCATGACTGAGTAACTTGCTTTAACTGTCTCTAAACCCTACAGAGTTGCCAAGTCTGCCCTCCCTCCTCTCAGTGATGTTGAACTCTGGCCTATAGCATCACGGGACCTGTAGCCTGGGGTGGGACCCCCTAAAGCCTCTGAATGTCGCCGCGTAAAAGCTACTGCAAACTGAGGGCAAATTGCAATCTTCTATTTCTTTTTGTTGCAAGGGGTCTTCACAGGTCTCTTAACATCTGCTTCCCCCGCCATCCTGCCTTTAGGGGCTGGCCAGTTGTCGGCACCCTCAGCCCACCCCATATTTCTGACTGCTGGCCTCATATCAACATCTCTACTTGCCTTTTCCCTGGTCGGGTAGAGGTCATCCCCTTCCACTCTGAGGCCTCAGGGTTCTGTTTATTTTCAGGACTTTGGGTAGAAGGGAAGACACCAAAGGCTCCTCTAAGCTGACTGCTGCATATACACATTTCACTTTTTTTCCTTTGACATGACCAAAAAAGAAATCCAAATATTTAAGTTTATTATTATTATTAATATTATTATTATTTGACAATCTTATATCCAATGGGCTCTCTAGAAGCTGCATCCCCAGCCCTTTTACCTTTTCTTTGAATGTAGTTCCCAACCTTCAACTCCCACCCCCAGTGTTGAAAAAAAGCTTAGCCAGGTCATAAAACTGCTGCTATACGCCAGGGGAGGGTGGTTTCTTTGTTTTGTTTTGTTTTGTTTTTTAAATTTCCAGCCAAAACCAAAGATTTCTTAATGATTGTATAAACTCAAAACAAACAAAAAAACCAAAGAAAAGGGAAGTCTTCAGCATCAGTCCAGTCTGTGGCGTCCTGGCGATTAAAGAGTGGGGCCAGGGGCAGGTGGAGGGACCTCTGACCGGCTCAGAAAGGGTAGGCAAGCTGGTTTCCACATTCCGGGGTTTTGCGCAGGTGCGTGCTCGGTAGCTTTGGCTCTTGCCAACTTGTGAGCATGCCATGGAACAAATTGGCATTTTAGGTTTTCCAAAACAAAAGACAAAACTGGTAGGCAAGCTGGTTTCCACATTCCGGGGTTTTGCGCAGGTGCGTGCTCGGTAGCTTTGGCCCTTGCCAACTTGTGAGCATGCCATGGAACAAATTGGCATTTTAGGTTTTCCAAAACAAAAGACAAAACTCATCACCACCATAATCCACACTATAACAACCATGGTCACCATGGGGACTTAGCAGAGGGACTAAGGCGGGTGGGAGCTGCTGCTGACCAGCCCATGGACTCCACAGAGTGGGGGGTAGTTGAAGACACTGGCGCAAGATTGGCTGCTCTGCTGGGTGCTTGAACCTCTGAGGGCTGGGTGAATACACGCTGAGGTGCCCTTCTGAGCCTTTTTTCTCTTTTCCTTTACTGGAACTGCTTGGAAGCGGCTGTCCTGTTTGTGAGAAAACATGCAGAAAGATTATCAAGATTATCATTTCTCCTTATTGTAGTTTTGTTTCCTTTTTGCAGCACCACTGTGCAACTATGCATCGTATTTCACAACCTTTTGTGCTAGGTAGATGCCTGTGACTTTTTAACTTAGGGGGTGGGGGGATTGCAAATGAAGGAACTTTTTACATGGATCTTTTTAATCTCAGTTGATTGGGGGAGGGGGTATTTGGTTCTAGGGTCATACAAGCTCTATCCCAAAGCAAAATCCAAATGTTAATAATATTAGCCTGATGCAGATACCAAAGATAATTTCTTTCCTGCAGAACCTTAGACTTGTGTATTAAGTACGATTACCCAGCACTTGCATTAGTCTAACCTCAGTAATTCCAAAGCTTAGATGTATATTTTGGTATATTTCTGGGATATTAAAAAATGTCGTTTAACTTCTTGTTTGTTTCAGTGTAATGCTCTTAAAGTCATAGCATGAAAATAATTGAACTGTCCTTAGTAGTTTGAAATAATAGTATTTTTGTATGTTTTGGGTGTGTGTCTGTATGTATTAACATACCAGTTTTCACTGCCTAGGTGTTCATAATAAAAAAGAAAATGAAAAAGTTCTGAGTGTACATAATATCCAATGATAATCTTCCACCAGGTGTCAATTTGGATTGCATATTTGCTGATTACTGTTCCCAACCGGGATTTGTTTTGTTTTAAAGAGACAGTGATCGTGTTTTTCTAAAGATGTTTTCTTTCTGTCTTTAAATATCTTAACTCCCCCACCTTTTTTTTCTTCTTCTTCTTTTTTTTTTATTAATTTGATTCAGGGGTGTTTTTCCACTGTTGTCAAGGGAGGGACACAAGGGGAATTGGCCCTTGGCCTCCCAAAACTTTTTGTTTTATGTACTTTAAAATGTGAGTTTGAGTTCTTCTTTGTGGAAACTTAAAATGTGGTGTAAATGATTCTTTCCAAAATTGTCCAGCAGCTTTAATGAGGCAGTGACAATTCCTAAGTAGTTTATTGGGAGTCCTTTTACATTTCTCCTTAGGTAACTTTGCAATCTGGGTGGCTATTGTGTAGCCTCACTGTCCCAGAGTGCCTGTTTAGCCATTTCTCTCATAGGAATGTTTTATAAGAATCAGCTGATAACTTGGAGTGCTGGACCTTGTTATCTGTGCCCCTGGGAAACACATGTTTTCTTGGTTTTGAAAACCTGAAACAATAAGCAACTTTACATTTTGGGGAATTAGCTGATACCTCCCGAGTCCTGAGGAGGTGGTGGGGAATATGAGCGGTGCTGTCTCTTTAAAAGTGCCCTTTATGTGATTCCCCCTCCTGGGGCTGCCTGCAGGGGCTGTAGGCCTGGGAGAGATTGTATAGATGACAGTGAATCAGAATGAAATGGTAGATTTTGTGTAGATGCATTTGTCTGCTGTAATTTTTTATATATATATTAAACTTACTGTAACTGTACAGTTCATTTCTGTTGTAAAACATCATTAAACCGTTTTCCAAGTGTTTTCACATTGTTTGAGTTTCTCTGGAGTTGCTTTTTTGGTATTCTGGATGCTTCACACATATATTCTCACAGACTGCTTGTTTAAGCCTTCCAAATTATCTTTTCCAGCAGGTCCTTAGGAACCCCAGAATCACTGTAAACACATTGCTTCCTCTCCCACCCCACACAGGCTTCCTCCTGTGCCCCTTGATGAGCTGTGGCCACTGCATTTCTCCCTCCCAAGACCCTCAGTGTGGTTTAGTGGGACCTTGAGTTGAGTAGCAGTAGTCTCCTTCAGACCTGAGAGCTTTGTGTGATCAAACACGCAGACCCTTGATTGATCCTGCAAAAGAACTCTTCAAAGTTCTCATTTCACTGTGTATTTGATTGCAGAACTGGAATTGAACTCGACTTTTCCAAGTTTATCGTTTAAACTGCCATGCCCCTGTAGCATTTCATGCAAAGTCCTGAACATTCATTCTCTGGGGGGATCCTCTGAAGGAAGCTAATCCTGAACTTGGCATCTGGTTCTTCTGTTTGAGGGTGCACAATTTAGCTTCCTCTGACTTATTATACTACTTAACATTTAGTGTCAATACAATTTGTTGATTTCATAAAAAGGAAAATTTGAATCTTAAAATGAATTTCCTGTAGAGAGCAAACTTCAGCTTGTTGAAGAACTTTGGGAAGTATCCCTGTCTATCACGTGCTGACAATCTATGTCTGTTGTCCTTGAATTAGAAGCTGGAGGGAGCCATGTCTCAAAATGTGCTTGCTGTCTTATAAAGGTACCAAATTGGGAAGACAAATATTGGGTTCTCTTCTCTGCTCCTGCGTCAAAGAACTTCTCATTTTTTCCCATCCCATCCCTTACAGTTATAGCTTGCATTGAAGTTTGTGAAGTTACTTTCTTAAAATAATTTCAAATTTTTAACACAAATCTTGTTTGGTAGAGGCATTCTCGCTAACATGAGAAAGACTTTAGCAAGCAAAACCCATTTATCACATCCTAAGGAATGAGGATAAGCTGATTAGACTCTCTCACCCTTTAGTCCCTTTTTAAAAGGTTGTTATATCATAACCCTCTTTCAGGGGTATATACGAAGCTGAATTACCTGTGGGAGGATGTGAGTAATATCTGCCCTTACTCTTTTCTCTTTGGAGAGCTGTTTCTCTCTCCAAAGACTAGGGGTTGAAGTTATAGGACATCTGTATTTAGGGCTGTTATGGGTTGTTGACCAACAACTGAAATGTCCAGCACCAAGCCACCAAAACACATCACCTGTTATTCATGAACAGAATGAGGCCTACAGCTAAACAGCTGGCCAAATGACAAGGCTTAAAATTACCTCTGGAGTTGCCCTCTTAGCTAAGTTGGTCATCTGCCCTTTATTCCCTGTCAAGCCTGGCTTTTGGTGTTTGAGTATCACTGTTTATAAACCATGAACCTTGGGTCTTATTCCAAGAATAACCTTGAATCTTACTCTAAGAAGAGAAAAGTGATCAGAAATATCCACATCCTACCTGAGTTCAGTGACATTCAAGTGATGTACTTTTGAAAAATACTGAAAGCTTCCATCTTAATTTATATAAAATCTCAGTTCCTTAATACAAGTGGAATTCCACATTTCCTTGATTCTAAGACACACATCTTCACATTTTAACATGTGAAACAAGGCTGCATCTTATGGTGGATGTTTATGTTTAGTGTAGTAGTGTTTTTTCCCTTGAAATAAGTTGATAGTACATCTTACCTTACAATGCCCATGCTTTGGAGAGGGCACTGCCAGACCTCAGGAAGGGAAGGAATCCTGGCGATTCCAGGGATAGTCACTCTCATGTTGGATCCACGGCTTCGTTCTCTCAGGAACTCTGGTTTCCCAGCTCTGCTTCCGTCAGCACATCTGCTTGCTTCTCCCCCAACTTGCTTTCTCTGTATGGTTATCTCCCATGTAGCTCCCACATCCACACCCCAGGTTAGCTTCAGCACCCATAGCTCACTGCAGCTTTCCTCCTTGCCTCTTGAGATGTGTTTGACAGAATTGGGTCAAACTCTTATTTTCAAGACAGCCATAACTCAGCCTACCTTGAAATTAGGTCTAGGCCAAACCCTAGGTATTAGGCTCACTGACTTTGTTTTTTTGTTTTTTGTTTTTTGTTTTTTTTTTCGTAGGCTCACTGACTTTGATTGATCGATGAACCAGCCTTCAGTTTTAAAAGCCCAGTGAGTAGCAGAATTCCCTGAGGAGGCCAGGTTACACATCGAATGCCTTCTCGTGAGGTGTCTGAGTTGTTATATGTGTGTGGCAGTGATGTACATTGCTCCTGTTAGAATCTCAAACTTTCAGGGGCTTCTAACAGTTAGGGCCTTGGACTTCTTTGAAAAAGTCAAGGTAGTGATTTCAAAGTCGTTGTGCAATATTAATTGGTGAGCTTAACAAGTTACGGCCACTACGTTTAGAGGAAATGCTGCTGGGGACAGGGCCACCTTTTGTGAGGGAAACTGACCTGAAACACCTGTGTTGTCCTCCATCCCTCTCCCAAACCCTGTGGACTGAGACTTTGTGATGTGGCTTCTGTTGCTGTTGGTAACTCCCAGACACCCTCTGCTCACAGCGTTGCCTCTTGCCGGTGCCTGAATGTGAGGCTGGCCTCTCTCCTTGCACTCCACACGCTAGGCACCATGCAGCAGGGCTCCCTTCCCATCACCCCCTCTGGGTTCTGGCATAAGCCCAGGCCCATGCTGCAACACTGCAACCCACCAAGCACTGCTCTCTCTGTCCTGAGGCACAGCCACCCAGCCCAGATGCCACCCCCACAGCAGCATTCTGGGCCCCTAGATTTCTCTTGAGAACCAGAAGATTCCCATCCCTACAAGGTCAACATGCTGATTTCCTGATGACTAAATTACTGATCAAGCTTGACTGCTGAAATAAAATTTCGAGTAAAGCAGCATTTTTACTGAAGCATTTATTATGCAAAATAGTAAGGCTTTAGCAAGCTAGTATAAATTAATACCAAGCAGAGTAGGAGGGTTTTCTATCCATGGCCATGTGCCCTTTAATTTCACAGAAGTGTTCCAGTACTGGTGTGGTGACTTTTCCCAGGTCTGTATGCTGCTGAGTCTGCCTCTGAGACCTTCGCAGGATGGGTTTGTCATTCCATCAGCGTGTGCATGGGAAGAAAGCATCTTGCTCCCTTCTCTTGCTCGCCCTGTGCTTCAGGCACCCTCTATAATGAGACTTACTCTGTTTTTATACAAGTTGGTGCACAGCTCATCTCCCCTCTAAGAATGTGAGCTCCACAAAGCCAAGGACAGTCTTATCTTCTGGCTCCCGTAGTGCCCGACACACAAGTTCGATGACATGGAACATGGGCCTGATAGAAGAAGGACCCTCTTGCTGCCCTCAGGGGGCTCTAGCTGACCCTTCATGACCCCTCCCTGCTCCCACCCCTTCTCCATTCACTGCTTCCTTTCTCCAGCCCCTTCGAGAGTGCACAGTTGCCTCGGCCCCTTCCCATCTGCACTCTGCTCAGCCTTTTCACAGGTAGCTGCAACGCAGCCAACTGCGGATTACCTTGAAATGAGGGGAAGGTTGACAACAGAAACCAAATTTACAGCAGGAGCAAAGCCACTCAGACACTGACAGAACAGTACAGACTATGAGGACTTTGGCAACATTTGGGGTTTCTCTGTGGACTTTACAAAACACAGACTTAACAATTCAGCTGTGAGAGGGAGTGTGACGGGCTCCCAGGTGAAGGTGTGGAGCTGCCAGGAGAGCAGCCTGCCCAGTCACCAGCAAACCAGAAGACCCTAGAAGAAGGCCATACCTTGGGGGGCATACTCCTTAAAGAGTCCAGGGACAATATTCTGTGTGTGCTAGTTTGGAATTGGATATGACCAAATGCTACAACTTGAACCATCTTGTTCATAAAGAAGAATACTTTGGTGGCTGAGAAATATGAGTGAACTGGGTTGCAAAGGCTTTATCCTGTGTCTGTCACAATCTGGGCATCCGCAGGTCTGGCCCGTGAGTGGTGAAAGCCCGTGGCTGTTAGCGGGGGTGCAGGGTCTGCATGTGGAGGGCATCGTAGGTGTCCTTGGTGGCTGTGCTGAGACCCTGGTGGAAGCAAATCAGACAACAAGAGTGGGGCAGGAGCCTGGGTGGGCAGAGCTGACTTGGAGGCCAACTGGTGTCCTCTGCAGCGCAGCCCCGAGACCTCCCACCCACCTTCCAGAGGCCCAGGAAGAGCCCCCTCATGCTACAGGTAGGGAGCCTTTGCTGAGAGGGCTGCAGGAGAGAGGGGTTCTGTGCCCTGCTGGGAATGGCCTGGCAGCACCTCCTTTCCACCTAAATTCTCACCCCTCCTCCCAGCTTCCCAAGTGCTGCACCATACAGCCCAGGCAAATTCCTGTCGGATCAAAGAGGAAGGGGTGTCCCCCACCTCAAATGAAGACTGAGGTGGAATCAGGGGAAAGGGCCCAGGCCTGCTTCAGAGAATCTGCTGTCCCTGATGCCTGAGCCTACAGGAAGCCTGGACTTGTCCCAGGGAGACAGAAAGTGGTGTCTTCCCGGCCTCCCTCCCTGAGCCCCTTGTTGCCGGGGAACAGGCAGGCAAGGTCCCAGGCAAGGTCACTGAGATGCATCAACAGCAGCCACACACAGGTGAGTTTCTGGGCCCTTTTAATGTCTCTGAACCCAAGCAAGCCTGACATCCTGACACTTGGGGGTCAGAAGAGCAAGCTCTCAACAGCCAGCCCAGGGGAGCCAGAAGGAGAGAAATGAGAACCCACTGGGGGTCATATTGTAGACGAGTAGCTTGACTGCACTGAGTTTTCATAATTATTTGCACTGATTTGTACAAACCAGGCACCTGACTACAGTAACATTTTCTTTTTGAAGTTGTCATTTTTCTTAACTTTATTTTCTTCAGTCTTCCCACTCATTCTCACATCTCATTAGGTCTGTGGATACAAGGCAGAGGGTGGCTTCTGCGAGGGTGCAGAGCCACAAACAAAGAGGCAGGACTTCACTTGTGTGGCATCCTTTGCCTACATCTGTCCCTTTGGGGAGACTGCACACCCTCTGGGCAGCTGCTGCTGTGTCTGCCATGGCCAATCAATGCCTGGGGCTCCCACAGCCTCCAAATCATTTGCTTGAATGGCTGAGTCCTGGCCCTGCCCAAGGGACTTATTGACAGAGGAGTTGCCACTAGCCTAAATGAGTGCCCTGGGCTTGCCCTGCCCAGCTGTTGGCAAGAGCTGGTGCCACCAGCAAGAAAAACATGGGAGTCTTGACCTCACCCCTTGACAGATAGTGCCACCCTGGTAAGGAAGGCCAGTGGCTCTTACCTGGTAAAGGCCATCATGCCCCTTGCCTCTACGCCGCTGGTTCTTTGGGAATGAAAAGAAAAAGATTAGACAGGCAGGCAGACAGTAGTGGCATTCCTGCTCAAAAGCCCCTACTCAAGAGGCTCTGGGAAAGTCAGAGGTGACAGTCTCCCAGCCAGCACCCATGGCTCTTGGAGAGAAGAGTCCTCCAGCCTCTGATCAGATCTTCACTGAACTGAAGAGTAAAGTGAAGCCTGGCTTTGATGGGGACCAAGTTTGCTCTGCACAGCTGAGTTCCTCATAGACAACAGGTTCCTAGGATTTGGGCCCCATGAGATCTGGCCATGTTGCCCATTGCTGGGAATAAATGAGCCTCCTTGTAGCTCTTGAAAGTCTTGCCTCGTCACCGGTGCTCACTGGGAGTGGCAACCACATAGTGGTTATGAGCTCCGGCTTGGTGTCAGTTCAAAATCCTGGCTCCCTTACTGGGAGGTGATTGAATCAGAGGGCTATGCATTATGAATGGATTAATCCATTCATGGATCAATGGATCATTATGGGAGAGACCGGTAGCTTTATGAGTGGAGGAAAAAGCCTGCTAGCTCAGCTCTCTTGCCATGTGATGCCCGGCACGGCCTCAGGACTCTGCAGAGTCCCCAACAGGAAGAAGCCCTCACCAGCTGTGCCCCCTGGACCTTGGACTTCCCAGCCTCCCAAACTGTAAGAAATAAATTCTGTTTCTTGATAAATTACCAAGTTTCAGGTATTCTGTTATAAGCAACAGAAATTTACTAGCTATATGACCTTGGGTAAGTCATTTAACTTCCTTGAGCCTCACAGGGCACATGTTCTTGATCAGGTAATTGTGGGAGTTAAATGAAACCAGGTGTGTAAAGCACTGACCAGGCTGGCTTCACAAACACATAACCTGTGCAGTCACATAGGACCCCCTGCTTAGAAGTGTTCAATGCTTCACTCCCACCTTTTTGAAATTCTTAATCATTTATGAAAACAAGGGGCCTGCACTTTCATTTTTCCCTGGGACCTGTGCACACGTGTTGGCATACAATAAGGATTGAATACGTATTTGAACTGGGTTGCAAAGGCTTTATCCTGTGTCTGTCACAATCTGGGCATCCGCAGGTCTGGCCCGTGAGTGGTGAAAGCCCGTGGCTGTTAGCGGGGGTGCAGGGGCTGCATGTGGAGGGCATCGTAGGG
>NW_007730042.1:117043-133261 GCF_000696425.1 Galeopterus variegatus
CCCTGGGACCTGTGCACACGTGTTGGCATACAATAAGGATTGAATACGTATTAACAGTGTCAGATCTGACCTGCTTTTGCAAAGCTTAGGCTGTTATAGAATCTAGACTTGGTTTTCAATCCTGAAAGAGCATCAGCTCCTCCTTATTTTCTTATGTACTGTCCAACTGGGTGAAAGCTGGATGTACATTCACATCTGGTGGCCACCACATGGATTTCTGCAGGTGGAATGAGGAATGGATGGGAAAAGAGACCTGCAACAGGTGCATCTGGAAGACCATGAGGAACTCCCCTCCCTGGGAATTAAGAGTAATGCTCACCTCGCCTTTCATCCCAATCTCACTGTAGGCCTCTGCCATCTTGTCTTTCTGCAGTGCCTGGAGAAGAAGAGAGAGTGAGACACTGATTTCACTAGCTAATGCAGAAAACAGTAAGCTCCCCCCCGCAGAGCTCCTCTCAATTCCCAAGTTGGTGGGGGCTCCCACGATCAAAACTCCAAGCCCTATTTACACTAACATCTTTGCCCACAACCAGCTCCAACTCACCCCAGTCCCCTTGGAATCTTCTCTGAGCTGCCAGCCCTTTGTACTGAGCTGAGAAGCTCAGATTAGGCTCAGAAAGATAGGATGTGGAGTTCTAGCCAGAGATGCAGATATTGGACAATGCAAGGGCTCACCGGAAGCCTCAGGATCATTTATCTGAGCAAGTTAGTTAGCTCTTAACTCAGCCAAACAGCACGGTCTGTGGATCAACCCTCTTCCCCGCAGGAGGGAAGGGGAGGCGGCTGCCTTTACAGTTAGCTACCACTTGCAGGGGTCAGACCCAGATCCACCATCTAAAAACAACCATCAGGTTCCCACCCAGGAAGGTGAGGCTGACCTTTCAATAAGAGGGGACACTCAGGAGAACACTCCAGCCCCCAGAACAGGCGCCCATCAGAGGGACCTGCTAGCTCTTCCTGCCTGTCTTGACCTCGCTTCCCCGACCCCGACCAGGCTGATGGGCCTGGGAACTCCAGCAGCAGGGCCTCAGGGGCTGAGCAAGGGAGGGCAGGCCAGGGAAGGGGAGAAAACGCGTCACTTTTCAGCCAAGGGGCCTTTCTATGGGCAGCTGCTTCTGCGGGCAGCAGGCAGGTGAGATGTGACTTGAAGGGGAGGTCTGGACAGAGGGACGGTGGAGCGTGGGGGAAAGCCTTCCTCCAGAGCCCTCCTCCAGGCCTTCCCTCCAACTTCCCGAGGAAAACTGTGAGATCCCCTCTACTCACATTGTACAGGCCTTCCTGAGGGTTCTTCCTCCTCTGCTAAGAAAGACAAAGGGGAAGAAGTCAGAGGGGAGAAACCAAATCCGGCGGGAACGCAGCCTGCGCCACCCCGCGGCTGTGCAGCCAGCCGGCGACCCTCCCCGCACTGCTGCCCGGCCAGGCCGTGCAGTACTCGCGCTCCGAGCGGCCCAGCCTGGGTCCCGCACACTTGCATGCCCATTTGCCCTCCTTGCAGGGCCTACTCAGCTCCAGCCTCGCCCGGAGCAGGACTTGGGGATGTCCGTCTGTCCGTGCCCATGCAAACACGCCCCCCACAGTGTCACAACCTTACACGTGGGACTTCTGCTGAAGACGAAAAGTGCCACGTACTTTCATTTGAAGCAGGGCCGGCCACTGCTTGGCGGCCCTACTGAGATGTGCCACACAGAGAATGGCCCCCTCCTTCCCCACCCTTCCCCCACCCCTCCCAGTCCAGCAAGAGGAGGGGACAAGAGCTGAGGAGGGAGCATGGGCAGGGGACAGTCAGGGAAACCTCTGGGCTCTCCTTCTGCACATTCACTCTAGCAACAACACGCCCAGCACAGGGCTCAGAGGGCCTAGCCAGGAGCAGGATGGACAGGTGTGATCAGAAACGTCGAGGGCCACTGGGCAGCAGCCAGCTGCACTTCCCTTAAACTGGGGCAGCCCGGCCTTTGTCCTGAGCCCTGCTCTTAAGAGGACCCAACTCTGGCCTCATCCAGCTACTCCCCTCCCTAGGCGGTGTGGAGTCCACAAAGCCAAGAGGACAGAGCCACCTAGAGCCTATACCCTGACTATGCACTGGAGGGGAACCCAGGACGCTGAAATCCTTGCCCAGTGGTGTTAGGCCCCTTCCTGTGTGGATCTCTTCACCAGGTCTGTCCTCCTGGGGGCAGATGTGCCCCAATGTGTGCATCTCAGGGTGGCCAAGGAGCAGTTTGAGGGGAGGTGGATGAAGGGCTGGGGTGAACATTCATGCACTTGAGGCTCTGTGGGATGCAGAATTTGGCCAAGGAGGAAGAGAGAGGGCAGCGGCAAGCGGGGCCTCCACCTGTCCTCCTGCCCCAGGCCCCACACCTGTTAGGGTCAAGTCTGGGTGCAGAGTGTGCTGGTGCTGAAGAGCCCTCCCCTCGCGGCCACAGAGAGGCACTCCCTTCCCTACCTGTTTTCCTCCCATCTCAGGGTCCCTGCCCCGTCTTTTATCCAAAACGTCGTACTCCTCTCTTCTTCCTAGATTGAGCTCCTATAACAGACAGGAAAGTGTCAGACACAGGAAAAAGGAACCTCAGGAGTGTGGAGCAAGCCGGACTGGGGAGTTTGGTTCCCTCGAGGGGTGGTGGTGGTGGTGGGGGGGACTCACACAAAAAGGAGCAGGGACTGCGGGGTGGGGCGGGATGGGGTGTAACCGGTCCATCCGGATACCATCATCTCAGAGAAGACCTCAGAGAACACAGGTTACCATAACGGTGGACGGGATCCCCAAAGGCCACCAAGGGCTTTATTTACTATATGCTGAGAGTCTTTCTTACTATATGCTGAGCAATCTAATGGGATATATAATAACATTCCCATTAGCAGATAAGAAGCTGAGGCTCAGAGAGGGAACAATCAGTTCGACCAAAATCCCATCGCACAGGGAGTGTGCAATCGCTTCCCCCTCCGCTGTGAAGATGATCACACATCCCTTCTCCACCCGCCTCTAGCCTTTGCAAATTGCTCTTGGCTTGGGGACTCACTAGCGGCAGGCGCTATGCTAAGTGCGGTCCACGCATCAAGTCATTAAAGCGTATAATCCACCCCAGGAGGCAGGTACAATTACTACCTCCGTTCTGCGGGTAGAAACCGGTTAAACAACGTGCCGCCGGGTGCTAGAGCTGCCAGTGCTAGCGAACCTCACGCCCGGACGGCAGGGCGCAGGGCCGAGGCGGACTTACGTTGTACAGCTGGCCCGGGCCCTGCGGGCACGCGGCGGCGTCCGCGCTCCTGCCGAACTGCAACAGAGCAGAGCACAGCGCGTTATCGCTCCACGCGGGGGCGCGCAGGGCCGCCGGGGCCGCGACACCTGAGGGACAGCCCCGCTCGGCTCCCTGACACCGAACAGCGCGTGCCCTGCCTGCTGGAGCTGAGCCCTTGCAGCGGCCCTCGGCGCGGCATCCCCCTCCTGAGCGCCACTGTCCTTTCTCCTCCTGCGGTGACATGTGCACCCACCACGCTGGCCCCGTCACCGGCTGGAGTTAATCCTCCCCCTCCCCCGCCCCGCAAGGGCCCTTGCGCCTGCGCAGAGGTGCCGGGCTCAGGGTCCGCACCTCTGGGGGCCAGGGGCATTCTCCAGGGGCCCCTTCCACCAGGGACTCTGAGGACAATCTGGGGTGGACGTGGCTGCACAAGGTCCTGTCTCCTATCCTGGCCCCTGGGGTAGGGTGCTTTCTGTGCTCCCCTGGTCAACCCTCTGCCATGGCCCGGCTGCCCCCGAGCCAGGAAGCCCCGCGTTTGCTCGGCGTCCTGAGCATCTGCTCCAGGCTCAAGCAACCCGGCTCGCTCTTCAGTTGACGCCGCCTCAGCCGGAGAGAAACTGCACGGTCTTAGAGAATTCAGAGCATTGGGAACAACCTTAAGAATCGTCTAGGGCACTGTTTTCAAACTTAAGAAAGTCAGTAAGACTGTTTTTCAAATAAAATCTTATGCCAAAGTCCAAAATTTAAAAGAGAAATGGGTTGGGCGGCACTGACGTGATGACAGAGCCTGGAGCCTCCTCTTTCCCCTAAATCCTTCTACTTTCTGCGCACATCGTGCCCAGTCCCTCCAAGAAACCCAGGGCCTGTAAGGCACGAGGTGAAAACCCCTGCTCTGGGCCAACCCTCCTATTAACAGTTGGGGAAACAAAGGATTCAAAAGAAAGGATGACATTGCCGCAGTTAGCTGGACAGCAGAATCTGGGAAGTGGCTGCAGGTCCCTGCCTCCCTGCTCTTAATTGCCTGAGTGTAAGCCCCTTTCTTGCCAGCAATATCCTCTTGCCCTGGGACACTATGATGTTCACACATTTGTACAGCTCCTCCCTAAGGCGCCCAGCACCAGACTCTCCTTCCCAGCCTGTCTGGCCCAGCCAGACGCCCCCACCACCTCCTCAGCCCACCCAGTATGCACACTTGGCTGGGGCTGCCTTGTGCACGGACACCAAGCATCAGGCACCACCTAGGCCAGAGACTTTCCAAGACCAAGATCCCTCTGAACATCTGCAGAGTGGGGGCGCCCACTCCCTCCCCCCCTGAACCCAGTGGTACCCACCTTTGCTCTCAGGTACAGGGCAGTGACAATGACACCATAGATGAAGAGGATTCCATCCAGCAGGAAGCAGAGTTTGGGGTCCAGCAGGCCCAGGCTCTGTGCCTCTGTGCCAAGAGACAAGGCTGGTTAGCTAGACTCAGAGTGAAAAGAACACACCCCCACAACCCCAAGATGGTCCCATGACTGCCTCTGGCCAAAGTAACCATGACAAGGAGACTAGATCCAATCCACATACCTCACCTGACCACAACCTCTCTCCCTCCCATGTCGACCAGCTCCTGAAAAAACCTGGCTTGCCGCAGTGGCCAATGTGGCACCTGGTAGGGCCATAGAACCTGGGCAGATGAGGGGGATGGGACAGGAAGCAGACAGTAGGTGGGAAGGTGAAGCTGTCCACCATGCACATGATTTCTGCCTGGGGGTGCCAGGGCCCAGCTGTGTTTGAGTCACTGTATGAACCATGAACTCTGGAAGCCTCAGGAAGACGCCCATGTCTGGATGAAAGGTATCACCTGGACTAGGGTGTGTGGCGAGAATGGAACTCCTGGGCGATGGCAAGGGCAGGGCTCAGAGACTTGATGGTCAAATGAGATCATTTTAATATCTAACTGTTAATTAGGACAGTGAGAATTTGGGTTAACTCTCCCCTCCTGACTCCCCGCTTCCTCAGTGCCAGGCACTCTTCCACCCAAGGCAGTAGGGTCTGGTGCTTGCCACGCCTGGGCCCTGAAGGGTCTCAAAGGGGTACTTTTGGTGATTCCCTTCCCCACTGGGGCCTGGCATCTCCTTGCCCACCAGTCCTAGCTCCATGGTCTTAGCCTCGTCTGTCTCCTTCCCTCCCCTTTCCCCCATATGCACTGTCCATTCCCAGGATACACCTTGCTCTTCCAGACTGTTTGCCTCTGTGCCTTTGCATGCATTGTTCTCTCTTCGTGTTCCTTCTTTTCTCTCCCTGCAACCCTGCCATTCTGGTAAAATTTGATGCGTCTTACAAAATGC
The DNA here is from genome assembly GCF_000696425.1 of Galeopterus variegatus. Taxonomy (NCBI): domain Eukaryota; kingdom Metazoa; phylum Chordata; class Mammalia; order Dermoptera; family Cynocephalidae; genus Galeopterus; species Galeopterus variegatus. The sequence goes on from NW_007730042.1 coordinate 122,607, forward strand.
AGCTCAGAGGTTCCCTCAGTTTAGCTTCTCCCACCCCAAATTTCCAAGCAGCCCCTAATCCATACTGCCTTATTAACCTTTGTCAACCTATACTCAATACACATTTAGTTGGTGCTAGCATGGAAGTACAATGCACTGGGGAACGAGGTACAATAANTCAAATGAGATCATTTTAATATCTAACTGTTAATTAGGACAGTGAGAATTTGGGTTAACTCTCCCCTCCTGACTCCCCGCTTCCTCAGTGCCAGGCACTCTTCCACCCAAGGCAGTAGGGTCTGGTGCTTGCCACGCCTGGGCCCTGAAGGGTCTCAAAGGGGTACTTTTGGTGATTCCCTTCCCCACTGGGGCCTGGCATCTCCTTGCCCACCAGTCCTAGCTCCATGGTCTTAGCCTCGTCTGTCTCCTTCCCTCCCCTTTCCCCCATATGCACTGTCCATTCCCAGGATACACCTTGCTCTTCCAGACTGTTTGCCTCTGTGCCTTTGCATGCATTGTTCTCTCTTCATGTTCCTTCTTTTCTCTCCCTGCAACCCTGCCAATCTGGTAAAATTTGATGCGTCTTACAAAATGCAGCTCAGAGGTTCCCTCAGTTTAGCTTCTCCCACCCCAAATTTCCAAGCAGCCCCTAATCCATACTGCCTTATTAACCTTTGTCAACCTATACTCAATACACATTTAGTTGGTGCTAGCATGGAAGTACAATGCACTGGGGAACGAGGTACAATAAACATTCTGGTTAAATAAAAGTTAGCATTTTTATTTGCAAGATCACAGCACTGTAACTGAGGAGACGTGAATTTTAGTCTTGACTGTGCTTTCTACCAGGTAAGTATGCAGCAACTCAACGTGTAAAAGGGAGTGTATCTCACTCCGTCCCTGCCTGGTAACCACAAGAACAGAGGTCCCAGGCGAGTCCCGCCAGCATCTGTGACTACCGAAGCCAGGGCGCCCTCTGGTATGCTTGAGTGCTGTCATAACCTCACCAGCTGTGTGACTTGGGGCAAGTTATTTACTTTCTTTCAACTGCCTCTTCTGTTAAACAGGGTAAAAACTGTAACATTTCTTCAGTGTTTACTTTGTGACAGATACTGCTTTAAATGTAACAATTGTCAGATCCTCCTGACAGCATCACATAGAAACTGAGGCACTGAGAACTTCAGGTTTAGGGCACAAAGTATAAGTGAGAGGCAGCCCCAGGCTTGAGCCCAGGGAGTGCCCCACCCCTGTCCCCTGCCCCCTGCCCAGCCCTGCCCACCATTCTATGCGAGCAACGTTTTGGCTTCCCCCATAAGCCACGGAAGCAGGTAATTCCAACCTGCTCCCAGTGTCCCCATCTTCACCACTCTAAATCCCTTGTCCTCAAGATTTTGACTCCAACCCTCTTTCAGGACCTTTCCTGGTCCCAGGCAGATGATCTCTTTGTAAACTAGTCACAGCTCAGAAAGCATGCATGACCCAGGCACTCAGAGGGGAGACCACACTCCTTGTCCAGCATGCTAGGACTCTGCCTTTTCAGCCCAGGACCAAAAACACCATGCCTTTCTGCCCGCTGCCCTCCTGCTCCTGTCTTTTGCACGCCATTCTTCCTCACACACGCCGGCACTTTCCTGCCGCTCTGCCTTTGCCTGAGCTGGTTCCTTTTCCAGGCCTGGTATGCTTGAGTGCTGTCATAACCTCACCAGCTGTGTGACTTGGGGCAAGTTATTTACTTTCTTTCAACTGCCTCTTCTGTTAAACAGGGTAAAAACTGTAACATTTCTTCAGTGTTTACTTTGTGACAGATACTGCTTTAAATGTAACAATTGTCAGATCCTCCTGACAGCATCACATAGAAACTGAGGCACTGAGAACTTCAGGTTTAGGGCACAAAGTATAAGTGAGAGGCAGCCCCAGGCTTGAGCCCAGGGAGTGCCCCACCCCTGTCCCCTGCCCCCTGCCCAGCCCTGCCCACCATTCTATGCGAGCAACGTTTTGGCTTCCCCCATAAGCCACGGAAGCAGGTAATTCCAACCTGCTCCCAGTGTCCCCATCTTCACCACTCTAAATCCCTTGTCCTCAAGATTTTGACTCCAACCCTCTTTCAGGACCTTTTCTGGTCCCAGGCAGATGATCTCTTTGTAAACTAGTCACAGCTCAGAAAGTATGCATGACCCAGGCACTCAGAGGGGAGACCACACTCCTTGTCCAGCATGCTAGGACTCTGCCTTTTCAGCCCAGGACCAAAAACACCATGCCTTTCTGCCCGCTGCCCTCCTGCTCCTGTCTTTTGCACGCCATTCTTCCTCACACACGCCGGCACTTTCCTGCCGCTCTGCCTTTGCCTGAGCTGGTTCCTCTTCCAGGCCTGCTGTTGCTAGTTCCACCCCCTCCACTCATCACCTGTGGAAATCGCCACCTGAGCCGCTGGTGAAAGTTCACTGCAGTGATGTAGGTGCAAGGGCCTGGGTCCCACGAAGCACGTTACAAACATAATTTAGGACTCTGAGGTTCCCCTCCATCTAGGCTGTGAGCACTTGAGACCAATGTGTCTTCGTTTTTGCTTCTTCCTTCCTGCACCCCAACAGCAGAGTGCAGGGCACAGGGTAGACAATCATTCAACAGTGTGACATCTTTCAGGGCTGAGTGTCAGTGANGTACAATAAACATTCTGGTTAAATAAAAGTTAGCATTTTTATTTGCAAGATCACAGCACTGTAACTGAGGAGACGTGAATTTTAGTCTTGACTGTGCTTTCTACCAGGTAAGTATGCAGCAACTCAACGTGTAAAAGGGAGTGTATCTCACTCCGTCCCTGCCTGGTAACCACAAGAACAGAGGTCCCAGGCGAGTCCCGCCAGCATCTGTGACTACCGAGGCCAGGGCGCCCTCTGGTGGCCACCTTCAGGCCTATGTTAGGGCCAAGGGAGTGGATAATGTATGCTTGAGTGCTGTCATAACCTCACCAGCTGTGTGACTTGGGGCAAGTTATTTACTTTCTTTCAACTGCCTCTTCTGTTAAACAGGGTAAAAACTGTAACATTTCTTCAGTGTTTACTTTGTGACAGATACTGCTTTAAATGTAACAATTGTCAGATCCTCCTGACAGCATCACATAGAAACTGAGGCACTGAGAACTTCAGGTTTAGGGCACAAAGTATAAGTGAGAGGCAGCCCCAGGCTTGAGCCCAGGGAGTGCCCCACCCCTGTCCCCTGCCCCCTGCCCAGCCCTGCCCACCATTCTATGCGAGCAACGTTTTGGCTTCCCCCATAAGCCACGGAAGCAGGTAATTCCAACCTGCTCCCAGTGTCCCCATCTTCACCACTCTAAATCCCTTGTCCTCAAGATTTTGACTCCAACCCTCTTTCAGGACCTTTCCTGGTCCCAGGCAGATGATCTCTTTGTAAACTAGTCACAGCTCAGAAAGTATGCATGACCCAGGCACTCAGAGGGGAGACCACACTCCTTGTCCAGCATGCTAGGACTCTGCCTTTTCAGCCCAGGACCAAAAACACCATGCCTTTCTGCCCGCTGCCCTCCTGCTCCTGTCTTTTGCACGCCATTCTTCCTCACACACGCCGGCACTTTCCTGCCGCTCTGCCTTTGCCTGAGCTGGTTCCTTTTCCAGGCCTGCTGTTGCTAGTTCCACCCCCTCCACTCATCACCTGTGGAAATCACCACCTGAGCCGCTGGTGAAAGTTCACTGCAGTGATGTAGGTGCAAGGGCCTGGGTCCCACGAAGCACATTACAAACATAATTTAGGACTCTGAGGTTCCCCTCCATCTAGGCTGTGAGCAATTGAGACCAATGTGTCTTCGTTTTTGCTTCTTCCTTCCTGCACCCCAACAGCAGAGTACAGGGCACAGGGTAGACAATCATTCAACAGTGTGACATCTTTCAGGGCTGAGTGTCAGTGAGGAGACAGCGGCTGGGCCCCAGCGCTGGGTTTGCCTGCCCTGAGGCAGTGCTGGGAGTGCCCGCTGACCGAAGGAGAGGGTCTAAAGGCCTCTGGGAGTCAAGCCAGCCCCCAGCGAAGGCCACCGAAGCTGGGGTGATTTTTTTTCTTTTAGGACTGGAGAGGAAATGGCAGCAGCGATTTATGGGGGTGGCTGATATTGAGAAAATCGCTCAGCTGCCTGTCACATAAAATGAGAACAAAAAAACTACTGGACAGTAAATTTAGAACAAACAAGAAGAAATATTTCTGTGTGTTGTGCAGAGTCAGCACAGTGGGAGGCAGGGGAATCGGCCTCCTCCCCAGAGATAAGGAACAAGGACAAGTTTTCTTTCTTTTTAAAGAGCAGCCTGATTTTATGACCAGTGACAAGTGTGCTGTATGTGGTTTGGTGGAGGAGAAGACATTAAGCCCAACACACTTCCCTGGAACAAGGACAAGTTTTCTTTCTTTTTAAAGAGCAGCCTGATTTTATGACCAGTGACAAGTATGCTGTATGTGGTTTGGTGGAGGAGAAGACATTAAGCCCAACACACTTCCCTGGGTTGGGACCCACCGCCTCCTCAGTCCTGCTGTGTCTGTGCTGGGAGGGACGGCCTGAGGTAGGCAGTTAGAGCACAGAAAGTCCCACACTGGGATGCAGGACCTAATTCAATTATGTAATTGATTAAATATTCATTGGGCATCTGCTCGGTGCCAAGGGCTGTTGAAACAGAAAGAACCCTGGATTGGGTGCAGGTGGGTTCTAGTACCTTCCCTGACGCTTGCTAACTGTGTGGTCTTAGACAAATCACCTCACCTCTCTGGGCCTCAGTTTGTTCATCTATAAAATGGAGTGTAATCATATCTACCTTAAGGGTTGTGGTGAGAATCAAAGGAGATAATGCATAGGTAGGTGTTTTTGTAAATGATGGGGCTTCCTCTGTAAGGACAATGATGTCCAATATTTGGGTAGGGCCTTCCAAGTCCCTGCCCTTATGAGGCTAAGCTCACGAGGCTACCCACAGAGTGCAGGGGTGTCCCTGGAACAGCACACAGCTTTCCTGGATGCCAACTCAAAGGCTCTGCGTCGCCTTTCCCTTCCTGATCCCAGCTTCTTCCCTGTCCCCCCTCCTATTATTGGACGGAAGTCACAGGCTGATCATCTGAGACCAGAGGGATGAAGAAACTTCACCAGGGCACCTACAGTTAGTGGCAAAGCTGGATGGGATTCCTGGGTCTCCTGACTGCAGGTGCTTTTCTTAGCCCTCTGTCTTAGGTGCACATCACCTGTGGGTGCAGGACCCAGGGTTCTCACCTACCTCTGAATTCACAGCCCTTACTGTTTGCCCACTTTTGACACTTAGTCACAGCAGCTTGTGAACGTTTCATGTCATGTGTCCCCTCCCCAACAGGCTCTGGAAAGCACAGATGGTGCATTTTGGTTTCACTTACTCGTTTCCCCTCCTCACCTAGCACATCACAGGCAACTTGACAAAAGGAAAGAACACAGGCCCTCCAATCAGAGAGGTTCTAAGATTCAAATTCATCATCTGACTTTTACTGGCTTTGCGTTTTGGGACAGCTGCCTTAACCTCTCTGAGCTTCAGTTCCCTTATCATCTAAGGGGGCTTAATAAGACTGACCTCACGGGGCAGCAGTGCAGAGCGAATGAGACAAGGGGAGTTGCCCTGCACAGTGGATGTGCTGAAACCGCAGGTCTCAAGTGGCCCTCTTTGCCACCATAGAGGCTCTGCAGGTATAAGCAGTGCTGGAGTGGTCAGACCCTCCCACCTTCCACCCCTTTATGCCAGGGTTGGGGACGGAACCTGGCCAGGTTCCCCAGCTCAGGATGGGGATACCCACCTTTCAAGGGGGTGTGAGAATAAAACCAGAAAATGAATATGTGTAAAGTGCCTGGCCCCAGTAGGAGCTCAATAACGACATAACTTACGTGTGCACTCAGCACACAGTTTAAAGAATTCTTTGCCCATGCATGATCTGGTTTAATCCTCAGAATAACCTTATTTGGTATGGACCAAATTATTGCCAAATCTACTTTGCAAAAAAGGAAACTGAGGCTCCAAAATGTCACACAGCTAGAAATTTCCTGAATGCATCTGATACAGAGTCCCTTCTCTCTCAACTGTATCTCAGTGCCTTTCATTTGGACAGCTTCCCACTTTTTGCAGAAATTCTGCTCTGGCAGGCATCTCTAGCCTCTGCTCGAATACCTTTGGTGACAGGGAGCTCATCATCCACCAATCACTGGTGAAGAGCTCTAATTTTCGGTTTTTTAAAAATAACTTTGATCCTAGTTCTGCCTTTAGAGAAGCACAAATTACACAGATCCTCCCAATTCTATAGGAAAGCCTTTAAAATCCCACCTATGTCCAGCTTGTCGACACTAATAGGAAGCCGTTTAGCATTGCGGGTAAGAACAAATCCTTTGAAGTAGCCGACGTGAGTTCAAGCCCTGGCTCTGCTATTGTGTGACCATGGAGTAGTCATAGCTATCTCCCAAGGTGTATGACACTTAAATAAGATGGGCGTGGTACCTGGAAAGCACTCAGTTCATAGGAGCAGCCAGCTTTCAAGTCCCCTGACCATTCTTCCTTTGCACCCCCAACCTTGAGCCCAGGGTCCTGCTGCTGCCAGCTCCACCCCCAGGATCAGACACAACTGGTGATGACATTGCAGGCTAAGAATTTAGAAAACAGGAAGTCACATGTTCTCAGGAAGGCAGTGGCAGCAGCTATGGGGGTGTCTACATGGGGCAGGGTGCTGGGTGTGACATCAACATTGACCATAGCACCAGGGGCATCCAGACCTCCCCCTTGGAGACTGCCACTTTTACTGAGCAACAAACTTTCACTGCAGCAGGAAAGATATAGGCTAGACACACAGAGTAATAGTTCTAACCATGAGTTGAAGATTTCTTCTGTGCCAGGAGCCACATGTGAGTTTTCTCATTCTATCTTCACAGTGACTATCTTTACAGCTGGAGAAACTGAGGCTCAGAGAGATTAATAACATGCCTATGGTTTAAAGCCAGGGTTGAACCCAGGTGTGTCTAGATCCATCATCCAGGTTCTTAACCTTCACTCGGTACTGCCTTTGGGTGACTTGCTGGTCCTCATGGCTAGGGAGAGAGGTCCCCACCAGGCTGTGGAGTCCTTCCCTTTCTGAGGATCAAACCATTCTAGCCTTTCTTTGAGGGAAGAGGGAACTGAGAGGCTTAGGGGGTTAACAGGTACAGATGACCTTCTATCAAATGTGAGGCTAGGACCCACATTGGCCAATGCCCAAAGAAGATGACCCACCTAGAGACACCCTAATCACCTTGGCCAGCAGAGCAAGCCCACATAATTTATTGGCACCGCATTATGTATTGCTACTCATTTTGATTTGTCACAGCCTCCTCAATGTTAGATTTAAAATAATCATGTTTCATTGTAAAGTTGATAGTTTGGCCACAACTACTTACAAATATATATTCCCATAGACATGGGTTTCAAGAGAAAGGGACTGTTTGATTTCTTAGAGGTAGGTAGCAAGATCATGGGTGTTTGCCTTCTTCTCTTTTTATTTCCATTAAAGTTGTTATGGTTTGTGCAATACTTTTAAAATTTTTTCTGTGATCATTTTTCTTTCTATTTTCAAGTAGACCAACTCATTATAAAAGTGCAAGAAATACAGGAAAAAATTAAAATCATTCATAATACCATGTTCAAATGCAGCCAAATTGCCTTCTAAAGTGCTTGCTATTTAGAAATTATAATCATTCTATATCAAAAATTTTTCCCTAAAATACTTGTTTTTTAAAGTTAGTATTATATTCTAATTTAACAATTCATGTTATTTTACTTATTCATATTTCATGTTACTTCATAGTTTTACTGAATATTCTTTTTAATGGTTGCCTAATAATTCTTCCACTATTTACTTAACCATTCCCCCATTGAGGGTCATTTGTTTCTGATTTTCACCATTGTGAATAATTCTGTGATGAATAGCTTTATTCCTAAAGCTTTTTACAGGTTTAGGATTCAGTCAGTAATAGTTTTTAAAAACAAAAGCTAAGATTAATAGTCCAATAGACAAATCAGCAAAAGATATAAATAGGCAATTCTCAGATGAGGAAAAACAAATTGATTATAAACATATGAAAAGACATTCAGTCTCACCACTGGTCAGGAAAGTGAAAGTATGGAATGACAAGATGGACCTCATTTTTCATGGGTGGTCAGAGAAGGCATCAGTTGTGAGGCTATGTGGAGGAAGGGTACTCCTGGAAGGGAAACAGCAGGTGCAAAGGTCCTGTGGTGGACCCACGCCTGGTGTATCTGAACAGCAAGTGTAGCCAGAGTGGCATGAATGAGAGAAGTGCTAGGAGACCAGGTTAGAGGGTGACAAGAAGGTGGGGCATTGGGTAGGACCTCCTTGGCCAGTGACTTTTCCTCTGAATGAGATGGGGAGCAATTGCAGGGTTTTCCCTTTTTACAAGTGCACATTATTTTTTAATTTCAAAAATGTTAACAAAGATTTCAAAGAAAAAATTAAAGCCAATTGGAACGAGGCAAGTTTCACAGATGCAAGGGCGCTAAGGACACAAGAGGGAGAGGACGATGCCTGCAGCCATGCTCTGGGAGTAAAACAACGACAGGCAAGTGGCCGCCTTTGGTGAGCAGGTTGCATGTTTCAGTTTGCTCCACCCAGTCCACCTTACCAACAGCCCCCCAAGGCCAGCGGATGACTCTCTCAAGCTAGTGGACAGCACTTGCTATGTGCCAGGCACAGCATAAGATATATACACACACAGACACACCCGTAGCTGGGTACATATGTACATATGCATGTATAGAGAACAATACATACATATATGTATGCATGTGTGTATACGTATATACATATAGACAGTGCAATATATATACGAGTATTATGATGTGTATATACATATACTTGTATATACATACATATACCTATACAGCGAGAGAGACTTTTTCTTACCTCTTGAGGCCCACTTGGACACGTGGATTTCCCTGGCTGATGCCAGGGGCTGATGCTGTAGCAATCATGATCATACCAGAAGTTTGCTCCACACTTTCAGTTTACAAAACCCTTTTATATTTCCTATTTCATTTGATCCTAACAATTGAGGGAGATATACTGGGCAGATCTTATTTGCTCCACTTTGCAGACAAAGAAGAGATTGAAGGTCGGAGAGGTGAAGTGACTCTCCTACTGTCACACGGCACATATGTGACAGAGCCCAGATGAGAGGCCAGGTCTTGCCAGGCCTTTGTTTTATTTCACACAGCACACAGGCCTCAAATTATGCTCTTGAACATTAGCACCATTTAAAAAAAAATAACTGTAGAGCAAATCCCCTTTTGTCAAAATTCCAGGCAAGATGTTGGCATTTCTCTGAGAATTTAAATTAGTCTCCAGATAAACTCTCATAGTATACAGAGATATATGTACAAAATGTTTATTGTCTCACTATCTGCAGAAGAAAAAAAAAATCCTGAAAATAATGTAAGTGTCCACCAACCTGGAACCTGATAAATTCTGGTATATTCATACAAAGCAGTTAGAATAAAAAACAAAACACAATAAACAGTTCTGTATGTGCTACTATGGAAAGATCTCCAAGACGATTAGGTTTTAAAAAGAAACCTATTTGTGTATGCAAAAGAAATATTATGTAGGCTGAACATATATACTTATATATGAGGCTACTTCAAAAAGTTTGTAGAAAGATTTGTATTATCTTTTTTTTGTTTGACTGGCTGGGGATTGAGCCCTGTGGCCTTGGTGTTATCAGCACCGTGCTCTCCCAAATCATATTATCTTTTAATTCTCTTTTTCCACGAACTTTTTGAAGTGCCCTGGAATACATAAAAATGTATCTGGATGGAGTTTCTGTTCGGGATGATAAAAAAAGTTCTAGAAATGGATAGTGTAGATGGCCGGACAACATTGTGAATGGGCTTCATTCATTTAAAAATGGTAAAAGTGGTAAATTGTATGTTGGGTATATTTTACCACAATAAAAAAAATGTTTAAAAAAAATCTTTATATATGGACAGCTACACACAGAAAAGTTATCCACGGTTATCTCTGCGGAGGAGCCAGGGGAGGGGGAGGTTGTAAGAATTTTTTACTTATTTTCCACTTTGCCCCTTTTTGCGCTGTTTGACACTCTAACTACAATAGTATATTACATTTCTAGCATTAAACAACCGAAACGAAAACAAATGACATGAATTCTTACATCGAAGGCGGTGTGTGCGGCAAAGTTCCCAGCTAGAAAGTGGAGGGACAGGGCTGGCCCGTGTGGCCACAGCGCCCTGCACTCGCTGGAGCGCAGTTCGCTTCTGCTGCTGACTGGCCAGGCTCTGCAGGAACCTCAGCCATAGGGCAGTTTTCACGACAGTGGTATCTGGGGGTGTGTTTACAGTTATATATGACACAGTTACTGCTGGCAGATGGCATGGTCATTACTGTCGTGATTGTCCAATGCTGTAGGACCGACATCTTTCCACCCTGCGAGGCCCCTCGGCCCAGCCGGGCGGGTGAAGTGAGAAGAAAGCGGTTCCGACGCGCCGAGTCGCCCCAGCCAGCCCCACCGGCGGGTTCCTGGGCCTCGGGGCGGCCCGGAGGAGACGTCGGGGCGGACGGGCCCTGAGGGCCGCGCCTGCCGCGCTCGCCCGTCTGCGTCCCGCTGCGAGCCGTCC